>NC_142931.1:107740503-107793003 GCF_046866305.1 Octopus bimaculoides
GTATGGGACGTGTGTGTGTGTGTGTGTGAGAGAGAGATAAAGAGAGAGTGAGTTCCCCCTACACATGCATGAGAACACACGTTCACTCACTCTCTCTATCTCTCTCACACACACATGCTACGCACATGAACATACAAAAAAATGTATGCATATCTATTGATGTACGTATGTATACATGACAACAGACCTCTTCAGTCACTCTCTTTCTCCCTTCGTCTCTCTTCCTCTCTCCCACATATACACGTCCATTTCATATACATACATCTTTTACTTTAAAATATAAGTAAATAAATTTTTTAAAATGTACAGAAATTAACGAACGCAGATGGCAGCTCTCTAAGTCAAAACGAAAGATCGCCTAATTCGGAGAAACATTACTTTCATTATGCACACATCGTCAGTCTCATAAACCAACACATTGTAATTCTAGTTCAAACTGAAAGTGTGAAACTATTTTCACTTTCTAATAAAATCTGGTTGTTGTAACTTTCAATATCAGTACGTTTCACTGTTGGGGGGTTGGTGGGGTAAGGGGTAAAGCCACATACATATACTAAGAAAGACATAGACACAGAGAAATTCATCAACCCACACATTAAGCCTATCTCTGTCCCTGTGCGTATCTGTGTCTTTAGATGTGTGTGTGTGTGTGTGTGTGTTAGTTGTCACAAAAATGTATGTATACTGATAGATACAAACACCGTCACACACATATACTTGTCAGTCATCAGCCTAAAGCACGTAATGAACAAGCGAACATACTCATAAAGAAAATGTGATATGATCGTGGTAGCGGGTGGCGGTAAAAGATGTTGCCTACGATAGGTGACTAAAAGAAAAATGATAATGTTAAATTTTTGTAATGCAAATATGTGAATGAAAATACAGTTTAGTTGGTAGTCAAAAACTTACTGAATCTTTCGATAAGCCATACGTCAAAATCAGCAAATCGGTTTTGGAATGCGTAAGGAACATACGCGCATGCATGCATGCACACACACACATACAAACTCTTTTATATATATATACTAGCGATGCATCTCGGCATTGCCCGGGTGTTATGACCTAGAAGCACATTGTATTATTTGCTCCTTTCTTATGAGCAGAATCGGAACAGCTGATATATAGTTAATGGAATAATGGAAGTTATTTTTTATTTAATAGTGAAAGGTGAGGCTACAATTGCATGTGTTTGCATGAAAGTGCTTTCTGTTCTTAAGAAGGATCACAAACTATGTATTGTTTCATCGTATAAAACAGGGTTAATATGATTTTGTCCAGATATCACGTTCTCAAAATTTTTATTTTCCTCCTATTTTTAAAACTTTTTCAAATATTTTTTTTTTGTTCATTTTACCTATGTAGAAAAATACAGAGACTACGAATCTGAAGAATATATTTTTTATAGTTTAATTTTTCTTAAAGAAAACACAATGCCCCTTCCCCCACCTCGAACACCCATCACCTACCAGATTTCAAAATGCTAAAATCTCCCAATCTTTCACTTTTGTCTGATGTTTTCCGTAGGCGTAGAATTCTACAGAAATAGCAAACTTAAAAAATACCAGAGAGAGAGAGAAAGAAAGTGAGTGAATGAATGTGTGTGTTGTGATGTATGAATATTTTTGCAAGTATGTGTAAGTGACACTCACTCGTTCTCTCTTTCTCACACACACACACACAAATAGACGGAGGTAAAGAATACGAGCACTACATGTTTTTGGCGTAACCCTAACCCTAATCACAGGGTGTGCGTATTCTTTACCTTTTGCCCATAAATACATATGCATACATCTTTTTGTGCATGAGAGAGAGAGAGAGAGAGAAAGTGAGACAAAGAATGACTGTAATTCTTCATAACATATTGAGAAATGGATGTCTTTTAATGCAATTTTTTTGGTTATGGCTTATTTTAATACAATATTTATGTGTACATTGTCATAAATGTTTGTCTGAGTAGAATTCTATGCATGCATGAAATATCAGATGAAAATGAAATATTAGAAGCAAATCGCAATATTGTTGGAAAATGACCTCAAAATTGTGCGACCCAAAGTAGTTGCCGAGGTTATTTTAGTTGCAAAAAAGAGATGTTGAGTGAAAAACAAAGCTTATTTGGTAGATAGATAAGCAGCAGCTGTTTCGTTGCATTTATTTACTTTTGTTTTAAAGTGAAAGAGAGGAAAAAAATGAAAGATGTATGAACATGTATATGAAATGGACATGTGTGTGTGTATGTGAGAGAGAGATAGAGGGAGAGTGAGTGCCACGTACTCATGCATGAGAACACACGTTCACTCACTTTCTCTCTCTCTCTCACACACATTTACACGAAAATACAAAAAAGATGTATACATATCTATTGACATATGTACGTGTACATAACATATCTCTTCAGTCACTTTCTTTCTCCCTTCGTCTCGCATTCTCTATCACACATACACGTCCATTTCATATACATACGTCTTTCCCTTTGTCTTCCACTTTAAAATAAAAGTAAATAAATAAAGCATTTTTATGGAAATTAACGAACGCAGATGACAGCTCTCCAAGTCAAACGAAAGTGGCCTAAGCAACTTACTTTATTATAATACAGATGTGACTAATTCAGAGAAACATTACTTTCACTATGCACACATCGTTAGTCTTGTAATCCAACACTTTGTAATTTTAGTTCAAATTCAAAGTGTGAAACTATTTCTACTTTCTAATGAAACCTGGTTGTTGTAACTTTCAATATCAGCATGTTTCACTGTTTAGTGAAACATGCTGATATACTAAGCCACACACACACACACAGAGAAATACATCAACACACACCTCAAGCTTATCTCTGTCCCTGTGTATGTCTGTGTCTTTAGATGTGTGTGTTAGTCGTCACAAAAATGTATGTATACTGACAGATACAAACACTGCCACACATATATTTTTCAGTCATCAGCCCAACGTACGTAACGAACACACGAGCACGCTGATATAGAAAATGTGATGTCATCGTCGTTGTGTTGGTGGTGGTGGTGGTAAAAGATGTCGTTTATGATAGGTGACTAAAAGAAAGCAAATATGTGAATGAAAATATAGTTTAGTAGGTAGCCAAAAGCTTACTGAATATTTTGATACTTCCATACGTCAAAATCAGCAACTCAGTTTTGGAATGCATAAGGAACACACACACACACAAACTCTCAATATATTTATATACTAGTGATGTATCCCAGCGATGCCCGGGTGTTATGACCTAGAAGCACATGAAATAATGGAAGTTACTGTTTGTTTAATAGTGAAGGGCGAAGGTACAATTGGCATGAGTTTGCGTGAAAGTGCTTTCTATTCTTAAGAAGGATCACAAATTATGTATTGTTTCATCGTATAAAAGTGGGTTAATATGCTTTTGTTCAGATATCACGTTTTCAAAATTTTAATTTCCCTACCATTTTCACCGCAATTTCTTAATTTGTAACATTTACAATTTTTTTTTTTTTTACGAATCTGAGAAATACATATATTTTTTATAGATTAAATTTCTTTAAAGAAACACTCAATGCCCCTTCCCCCACCACACCCACCCATCACTTACCCACTTTCAAAAAGTTAAAATCTCCCAATCTTTCTTTTTCTCTGTTTCCCGCAGGTGTAGAATTCTACAGAAATAGCAAACTTTAAAAATACCAGACCACCACCAGAAAACCCAACATGCTAGAAACAACACATAAACGACATTAATTCAGAAGAAACTTCCTCACTTTCCAAAAAGCTAAAAATAAAACATTGGGAGTGTGTAGCCTTTTGAAAGTAGTGAGGTAATGGATAAAATTCTTAAAGATTCGTACTCTCTGATTTTTCTCCATGGATTACTAAGAATAAAAATTTGAAAAAAGTACAAAATGAATTTGGTGTGGTGAGGGAAAAAATTAAAATATTGAGAACGTGTTTTCTGGTTGAAATCCTAATCTCCTGTATTGCAAACATAGGAATTGGAAGAAATTTAGGTAAAAAACAGGATGGGGGAGTGCGCACGGAAATGTTGCATCGAACATGCTAGAAAGAAGAGATAAAGGACAGGATTTCTGGGAAAATACACTTCTAAGTTTATATCGAAGATCAGGATTTTAAATACGCTCATCACAAATGCAAATTACACAATAAGAAAAGATCATTTCAATTGGACTTAAGCTGTAAATTTACATATGCATACTGCAAGAAATAACATAATGCATACAAAAGTTTTACCTAACATGTGTGTTTGTGTGTATGTGTCAAAGGAAGTAATTTTATGGCATTCTTTCGTTTGAAGAAGCAAAGTTGTCAACCTGACATATATGGGATCATATGATTATTCGTTGATTTCAGTAAAAACTTTTTGATTTCTTTATGCTTTGAAGAGAGGATAAAGTGAAAAGGTGATATTTGCTTTGAA
Source organism: Octopus bimaculoides (assembly GCF_046866305.1). NCBI lineage: Eukaryota > Metazoa > Mollusca > Cephalopoda > Octopoda > Octopodidae > Octopus > Octopus bimaculoides. The sequence goes on from NC_142931.1 coordinate 107,744,921, forward strand.
GTGAGAAGAGAAAGTAAAAGAGGGGAGAAAGTGAAATATGTACGTGTATATGAAATGGACGTGTGTGTGTGTGTGGGGGGGGGGGGGGGGCGTGAGTGAAGGTGAGTGTTGTGATGTATGAATTTTTTTGCATGTATAAGTAGCACTCACTCACTCTCTCTCACACACACACAAATTTTTATATACACATACATGACCCATCTTCAGTGTAACCCTAACCCTAAACACCGAGAGTGCGTATTCATGACCTTCACCCATAAATACATATACATACATCTTTTTGTACGTGAGCAAGTGCCTTCTTCGATAGCCATTCACTTTGTGAATGAATTTGATAGGACTTATTCTTTGGATGCCTAGTACTTATTCTATCGGTCTCTTTTGCCGAACCGCTAAGTTACGAGGACGTAAACACACCACCATCGGTTGTCAAGCGATGTTGGGGGGACAAACACAGACACACAAACATACACACACACACACATATATATATATATATATATATATATATATATACATATATACGACGGACTTCTTTCAGTTTCCGTCTACCAAATCCACTCACAAGGCTTTGGTCGGCCCAAGGCTATAGTAGAAGACACTTGCCCAAGGTGCCACGCAGTGGGAATGAACCCGGAACCATGTGGTTGGTAGGCAAGCTACTTACCACACAGCCACTCCTGCACCTATATCTAGGGAATTAATTTTCCTTTTTATTCTCCTATTTCCACTACGTTTTGATTATCTTCTAGCTTACACTTTCTAAATATTTGCATATCCTTTGACTAAGTATGAACTCAAAATCTTTATATCTAAGGCAAGGTTTCGGTCATGGTGAGCATCTGAAAATGACTGGAAAATAGCATGATCAACAAATACCGCAGATAGAAAAGCGACATAAGTTATTAGAACTCATGCAATTGTGATTTTAATTGCAATATTCTAAAATTATTGATTAGCTGCCTAAATTAGTTCGAAGCCAATAAGGAATTTAACTTGTTTTCATAGTACAAAGTGTAATTGACAATGAATTGTTTGCCATCTATTTGTGAGAGTCTTACAACAACAAAACTTTCTTCCAAAACCAATATTCTCAATATAGATATTTTAATCAGATTAGTTTCCCCTTAGGAATTTTACATCACTTTAGGTGTGAACACATCCTAATTCCATAAAATTTCAATTTTCAGACTAGAATACCATGTCAAAATCGATCTCACATTATTACAAGTAAGCATACACTTAATGTTATCCTCCATCTCTCATTCTGTTGTACAATTTAAAGAAACATTTGACCCAATATTAATCAAATAATTAGCAAATAAAAATTTAAGGACATTATAAGGTCATTATTTTCATGTATTTTGCACTATTAACTTTTGTAGCCACTTATATCTAAAAGAAATTATGTTGCTATGTAACCTTGAATACGAGTGCATTTTGGTTTTTATGTGACACACACTTCCTTCGGCAGACTCCCAAGTATCTTCCTAATGAAATTGAAAAACCAATTTCATATTTTGCTTGATAATTATTGCGGTGGTAGAGGAATTGGACTTTCTAGCTTCAGTAGTTTGAGAAACCAGAGTATATACTTAAGCAATCAATCAATTAAGCAAACAAGCTGAACACAAACAGAGGCACCTTATATATTGGTGGTTGGATATATTGCATGGTGGTGGTCAGTGAATATAATGATAGTGGAGTATAATATTATTCATAGAGTGTTAAATAACAATGAACTTTATTGGAAAAGTTTCTTTGAGAGTGAATATTAATTTTCATCATTATCAACTGCTGCTGCTAGAACTATAACATCATCCACAACTTCAAGCATCTCTGCCACTACCAGCACCACTACTATCGTTACCATTATTATCTTAGTTATTCATCACTCACAAATCTTCAACACTATTTGAATAATATATTCATTAAACCATTTCTCTCTCTCTCTCTCTCTCTCTCTCTCTCTGACAAATACACACACCAACATAAATAAATATTTATTTTTACCCATTTCCCAAACAAGGTAATCATGTCGAAGAAATTTAATCTTCCATTAATTCCATTTCTTCTACATCAAAAAGTGTCCAGATTTTAAGAGTCTTTGATCTTTTCAAAATTGTAAAGCAACATAATGATGGCAAGTCTCTTAAAAGATTGGGTTATGGAGGCACTTCTGAATACTCATCTAGGGTAGGCTGCTCTAGCTGTAGTCAATCCCTTACCTAGCTGAACTCAGTATTACAAATTAGTAAAACATAACTCAATTAAGCAACATGTCTTAATCATACACCATGCCTCAACTGTAGGTGCAGGCATGGTTGTGTGGATAAGAAGCCTGCTTCCCAGTCATGTTGTCTTGTGTTCAGTCCCACAGTGTGGTACCTTGGTTAAGTGTCTTCTACACTAGCCCAGGGAGTAGATTTGGGGTAGACAAAAACTGAAAGAAGTTTGTCACATATGTGTGTGTGTGTGTGTGTGATCATCATTCTTTAACAACCATTTTCCATGTTGGCATGGGTTGGATAGTTTGACTGGAGCTGGCAAACAGGAGAGCTGCATTACGTTCCAGTTTGATTTGGTTTGGTTTCTATGGCTGGATGCCCTTCATAACACCAACGACTTTACAATGTGTGCTGGGTGCCTTGAATGTGACACTGACATGAGTGCTTCTTACATGGCACCAGTGCAGAGCTCTTGCAGGCTAATTCTCTTCATCAGGAGGAGTGGCATTAAAGCTTCTGCTGTAGAGGACAGGTCTTCCTGAGTACAGTATGGCACCAGATATATATATGTGTGTGTGTGTGTGTGTGAGTGTTCACCTTGTCTTGATATCATGTGATTGTTGTAAACAAGCATTACCACCACACAAGCAATGTTGTTCATTTCCAATTTTCTATTAAAGACATATCTGGCCATGGAAAATATCACCTTGATTGGAAACAGGTGAGGGTCAGTAACAGGATGAATGTAGATGTAATGGAGATATTGTACATAAGTGGGTACATTCCAAAAAGGGGTTGCAATGGGAGACAGCAATGGGAAGTGAACTGTTGAAATGTTGCAGAAGGCAAAGGGCTGACATGGATTGCTGTAGAATAAGAAACATAAACTGAGCCTATGCAGTCACATGAGAATATGTAGTAGTGAATTACTTGAAAAAATATGGCGTAATGGCTTACCACATGGTTGGTGGAAGTAATTGGAGAATATGCTTTGATACTGAAGTACATGCAGGAAACTGCTTTGTTGGTGCAGTCTTCAGGTTTGTTGGTATTATGCCAAAATGGTATCTATCTTCACCATTCACAAAGAGCAGTGGATATTGGAGTGCATCGTAGGATGTAGTAATTTCTTGGTAAACAATATTCTTTGTTTTCCCTTGTGGAACAAATGCAAATAGAATTTTTTAGCTTCCCACTCTAGAGTAGTCAACATTTAATTACTCATGTGAGAGGCATGACTCTTCCAAGTGAAGTTCTACCACAGACAGTGTTTGAGCCTGGGATTTATTAATAGACATTGTGAAGCTGATACAAATAGGAAATTGCACTCTTCTGAATGAAAAAGGAATTTCTGTTCCCAAAGGAATGAAAATAATTCTGGGTATGAAAACATCCTCACCTTTTCCACAACCAGAAAGAATAGTGGTTTCAATAACATGTGGCATCATCTTCTTTACCACCAGGTGTGTTCCATTGCAGAGTGTTAGTGGATCCAAATTCTTCAATAACATTATTGTTGTTCCCACTTAAAATTCCAATCTGTGGGGAGGTAGTCCTGGAAGTTCCAATGAATGGAGAAATGCTGTTGGATAATTTACCACTTCTAGATCTGCGATCGCATCGACTGACTTATAAATGTTAGGACTTCCAGGAAGATATAAAGGTTGCACAAAAATAATGGAAACACTTAGCATCACAACATCATAATATTGAAATATCTATAAAACCATCAAAAGCTTGTTTATTTTTATGTTTTTTGATTTATTATTAGTGTTGCTTAATATGTTTTTCTAAAATTGCTGTTTCTTTTCAGATATCATCAGAAAATAGTAATTAAAATGCATTAAAATGACAGATCTATTGAACTTTCAAAAGGTCAAACTGTTGGTGCTCGTATGGCAGGTGCTAGCGTAACGAAAACAGCTGAAATGTTTGGTGTATCAAGAAGTACTGTCTTGAAAGTAATGACAGCCTTTGAGAAAGAGAGAAAAACCTCCTCGTCGAAACAAAATTCCGGAAGAAAACCAAAACTTTCAGATAGGGACTGTCGGACTCTTACATGACTTGTTAGAAAGGGTCACAAAAGTGAAGCTCACAAAATTACTGCAGAGCTTAATGACCACCTCCAGAACCCAGTTTCCACAAAAACTGGTCGCCAGGAGCAGCACAAAGCCAGATTTCACAGGGGAAGGGGTGGGGGCTACAATCAGAAAACCACTACTGTCAAAAACAAACATTGCAAAGCTTTTAGAGTAGAGTAAAAACCTACAGAATTGGTCCCTAGAGCAGTGGAAGAATATTATTTTCTCTGACGAGTCATCCATTACCTTATTTCCGCCCACCGGCTGAGTATACATGTGGAAACAGCCAAAAGAAGCATTTGACCCAGATTGCCTTCTTCCAACTGTTAGACATAGAGGAGGATCTATTATGATCTGGAGGGGAGGGGGGGCTATATCTTGGAAATCCACCAGCCCAATAGGTTCCCTTCATGGAAGAATTAATAGTCAAGATTATTTAAGCATTTTATCTGATCAAATTCATCCTATGGTTGTGGAACACCAATTCACCATAGATTAGCTGACCGAAAACTCTCAGATTTTTCAATTCTATTTTGCTAGTATCAACATTTGGTGTTTCGTTAAATTATGCAACCCAAAGCCCAAAAGAATATTTTGCTCCCTTGTATTCTGACCACTACCCCCTCTCTCTCTGTCTCACTCTGTCTGTCTCTCTTTCGATTACTACTCGCTTAACCAAGACTTCGCTCACCACCACCCTATATAAACTAGTGCACGCACTCGGATTCCCCTACTCGATTTTAATACCTCTGCCAAAGAATACAAATCTCAGAAGATGCTCAGATAAGAAGTTTTGTCTTTTCAACCTCGTTCATCTACTCTTCTATTTCTGTGCAGATCACAAACCCTTTATTAGTTCTTTTCATTATTCTGTCTATTTCATTACCATGTCATCATGTAAATATAGTTTCAATAGTTTCATCTTCCTCGTTGTTGCCTTAAGATAACCTTAGTTCACACATTTCCTTAACCACAACATATTCATTCAAGTTTATCACACAGTCACTTATTTCTCTAATTTTGTCATAGATTGGCTGATCGAAAACTCTCAGATTTTTCAATTCTATTTTACTATTGTCAACATTTGCTGTTTCATTAAATTATGCTACCCAAATCGCAAAAGAATATTTTCCTCCCTCATTTTCTGACCACTACCCCCTCTCTCTCTTTGCCACACTCTGTCTGTCTGTCTGTCTCTCTCTCTCGGCCTCACTCTGTCTCTGTCTCTCTCTCGGCCTCACTCTGTCTCTGTCTCTCTCTTGGCCTCACTCTGTCTGTCTGTCTCTCTTTTGATTACCACTCGCTTTGCCAAGACTTCCTCCACCAGCACCACTACCCTATATAAACTAGCGCACGCAATCGGATTCCCCTACTCGATTTTTTTAATACCTCCACGGAAAGAATATGTATCCAGAAGATGCTCTCGTCTAAATGTGCTAGTTCGTGGTACGCCTGCCCTCCCAACCCTCCACCTGTACTGGAAGTTCCTATCCTCTGTAATCCTTTGGTTGTCTCCCATGAACACTTCTAAAGGCTTTATGCCATCCCCACCCCTACTTAGGGTTTATCTCCTATGTAAGGTAGTGATCACATAGTGCAAAAATATGATGGTGTAGTGTATGCAGGTTCAATTGAAGGCTATTGTTTGTTTATGAATTCTGCCAAATGCAAGCTTTCTTTTCAGGTACATGACACTGTTGTCCCCTGTCCCAGGGTCTCACGGGCCCATACCTCCCACACCCTCAGGGTTGGCACTCTCAACATCGGCACACTGAAAGATAGTTCTGGTGAGATTATTGAGATGCTTGAATGGAGATGTGTCGATATGTGCTGCCTCCAAGAAGTAAGGTGGAAAGGAAGTTCCGCTAGGTTCCTCACAGGCAAAAAACACAAGTATAAGATTTTCTGGGCAAGGAACACTGATGGGGTTGGGGGCATGGGTATACTTCTTGTGAAGAAATGGGTGGATAAGGTAATTGAGGTAGTCAGAGTATGCAACAGAATACTTAAGATTAGATTAGTGCTTCATCATGGGTTAGTAACCATTATCTTGGCCTATGCCCCTCAGCTGGGGCTACCCAATGGAAAAAGAAACCGATTTTATGACACCCTCTTGCAGACTACCTCTTTGGTGAATGACAGGAACCTTCTCTTTGTGGCTGGTGGTTTCAATGGACATGTTGGACAACATACAGGGGACTTCCATGGCATACATGGAGGCTATGGTTTTGGTTCCTGCAATCAGGAGGGAACCAGGCTGCTTGAGTTCTGTGATGCAAATGATCTTATGGTTTGCAATAATAACTTCAGAAAACCTGCTAGTCACCTAGTCACCTACCATTCTGGCAGACACACTAACCAAATTGACTACATCCTCGCCAGAAAAAAGGGAAAGATGGCTGCTTATAAATGCCAAAACCTTCCCAGGCAAAGAATGTACCCCATAACATAACTGGTAGTTAGTGACTTCAGGATCAGGGCTAAGTGGATGCCCAGAAGACGACCAACATGGAGGAGAAGGGTCTAGATGCTGAAAGATTCTGCAAATGGACAGAGATTTAGATACATATTACTCAAAGCATTTGACGGAATAGAAAGGGATACAGCTTCACACGATGTTGAAGACAAGTGGGGCTTTCTACGGGACAATCTGCTGAGGGCCACTGATCAGATCTGTGGATGGTGCAAAGTCCCCTCTCGACCCAAAATAACGTGGTGGTGGAATAATGTGGTTGACAGGGCTATTAGAGGAAAGAAACAGGCTTGGAAGGATTGGAAAAACGGTGGTAGCAGGAAATTGTACCAGACTGACAGAAGGGAAGCTAGGAGACAGGGTTATTTAGCCAGAGGGGAAGCAGATAAGAAAAAATTTGCCAATGTTCTGCGCCGTGAGGATCAAAGACTTGAGGTATTTCATGCTGCAAGACAGTATGTGAGAGAGAATCGTGATATTGTAGGAGAGAAATGTGTTCGCATGGATGATAGGTTCACTTGCACTAAACGAGGCTGCAAAGAGAGAGGTTTGGAGACACCACTATGAAAGGTTGCTCAATAAAGAAAATGAATGGGAGAATGAGAGTCTGCCGAATGTCGACCCAACAGAGGGACAAGCTATACGAGTTGACAGTACCTTGGTAGATAAAGCAATTAAGAGTATGAAGACGGGGAAAGCCCCCGGCCCATCAGAAATCACTGCAGAGATGCTCAAAATATCTGGCAGTGTCAGCTATAGCCTAGTCACCCGTATAGTTAACCAGGTGATACACGAAGGAGTCACACCCAATGACTGGTGTAGCAGCACCATAGTCAACTGCTACAAAGGTAAAGGTAACATTTCAGATACAAATAATTACAGAGGTATCAAGTTGTTGGATGAGGTAATGAAGGTCATGGAGAGGGTCATAGCCCAATTAATTAGGGAGAGAGTCAGTTTAGATGAGATGCAGTTTGGGTTCGTGTCAGGGAAAAGCACTACTGATGCTATATTTCTGGTAAGACAGCTGCAGGAGAAATACATAGCCAAAGATAAACCTCTGTACCTGGCTTTCGTTGACATGGAGAACGCCTTTGACAGGGGTGTAACCAGCCCACTAATGTGTACCTTTCCTTCATTGGACACTAAACTCTGCTTGCGAAAACCTGTTGAGGCAAGTGAAATCAAAATCGAATCAAATTTGCAAATTCGATGACTGGCACCTGTGCCAGCGGAGCAATAAGAGCAGCATCCAAATGTGATCATTGCTAGAGCAGCTGACTAACTTCTGTGCCGGTGGCACATAGAAAAGCACCATTTGAGCGTGATTGTTACCAGCGTCACCTTAACAGCACGGGAAAAAAACATTCAAGCGAGGTTGTTACCAGTGCTGCTGGACTGGATCCTGTGCAGGTGGCACGTAAAAAACACATTTGAGTGTGGCTGTTGCCAGTACCGCCTGACTGACCCTCGTGCTAGTGGCACGTAAAAGCACCCACTACACTCTTCGAATGGTTTGTATCCAGCTGTAGAAACTCTGCCAAATGAGATTGGAGCCTGGTGCAGCCATCTGGGTTGCCAGTCCTTAGTCAAATCGTCCAACCCATGCTAGCATGGGAAGCAGATGTTATATGATGATGAAAGTTGTTACTGAATGGCACAAGGAACATTCTAGTGAAGTCGAACATCTTATCTGGCCACTACAGTCGCCAGATCTCAGTATTATTGAACATTTATGGTGCATTTTAGAAAAAGAAGGAGTCGATATCCTCCACCATCATCGCTACAAGAACTGATGACTGTTTTAGCTGAGGAATGGACAAAAATTCCTTTGGAAACATTCAAACTTTGTATGAGTTCATACCTTGTAGAATCCAAGGTGTAATTACTGCCAAAGGCAGTCGTACCCCATATTAAAATAAATTTGCTTGAAATTTTAAGGTGTTTCCATTATTTTGTCTATTGCAGCAGCTGCTTATTAATTTTACTTACATTGTTTTTTTTTTTGGAGCCAGTATTCTTCATTCACGCAGCCACTTGAAATAATTATAATGTTTTGACCAATGGATATAAAGGAGATAATCATTTTCTGAAAGTTACTTTGCAAAAGGTTACCTCCCTTCTTCACACAACCAAGGAAAGGGTATTTTCTGCTCCCAGAGGGCTTGTTACTCATTATGTGAAAAATTTTAAGAGTCTAAAACCATCTCTGGAACATAAGTAATGTATGTTCCCAGTTTGGAGAAAATCAGTTGTGAACTTCAGAAGTTATGCAGGTTTACACACACAATCTCATTCTTATGTATATATAGACAATAGAACAAAATAACCAGACTACTTTGTAATATGTGATTTTAATTATCAAATTACACCTATTGAATTGTGTTTTGATAATTCAAATCAAGTCTGATGAAGTGGTTTGGTTATTCTGCTATATTATGTAATCTATCAAAAAAAAAAAATCTAAAAAGCCATTCTCATGGAAACATTATGGAATCGAAAAATTGACTCCTTTTTGTTAATTTATTATTATGCAAGCTTAAAAGCCACACTCTGTGCACTTTTAAGCTAGTTCCTGCAGAGGGCTAAATGGGCTTGCAGCCAAAAACTAAAGAGAGTGAAAATAATAAACTATTTATTGGTACCCTACCAATATGGTATTACATTAAATTCAGTTTAAATTAAAAACTTGTAAGTTCACAAATTTTTGTACAAATACAACTCATTACCAGTTAGGGACTCAAAAACATGATCTTGCAATCATGAATACAACATCCTGGTAGATAGAGAGACAGAATAGCAGACAGTTAGATAGACAGACAGACTGATAGATAGATTGATAGAGAGGCAGACAAAGAGGTATATAGAGATGGATAAATAGACAGAGACAAATAGATAGACAGACAGACAGTTAGATAGACAAAGAGGTACATAGAGATGGACAGATAGATAGATAGATAGATACAGAGATACATAGAAATAGATAGAATATACAGCAGAACAAAGAGGCTGAGAATCAGTTGGAGTTAAACAAGTGGGATTAAGTAATTTGTCTATGAATAGATTTGCTTGCTCAAGGTTGACGTAGGATTCAATTAATGATAGTATTTCCATAGTTTCTATGTTTCAGTCTTACAAAGACACCCCCACTACCTTATTCAGCTTGTTTCATTCATTCACACTGTAGATGTATATTACACAAATAGAGATTGGTCTTACATTGACTGATACATTTGGTGTGGATTTACATTACCTGTTTAAATAAAACAATATCTAAATCAATAAATAAAAGCAAATATCTCCTGCATCATGGCCAGTGTCATGTTCTATGTTCATTAGGTGGCTGAGGGTCAGAAATAATGCTTTGCAGTATTTGTTTCAGCACTTTATGTTCTGAGCTCAAATTCCGCCATGGTTAAATTTGCCTTTTCATTCATTTGGAGATCAGCAAAATAAAGTGGTAGACAAGTACTGAGATTGATGGAATATACTAAACACTCCCCTCAAAATTGCTGGTCATGTGCTTAAATCAGAAGCCATTATGATAAACAGCGGAGAAATAAAGTCCACTTCTGAATCATCATCGTTGTTGTTACTATCATCATCAACCCCATCATCGTTTAGTGTATGTTTTCCATGCTGGTATGGGTTCGACAGTTTAACTGAAACTGGTTAAGCCAGAGAGCTGCACTAGGCTCTAGTCTGTTTCAGCCTTGGTTTCTATGGCTGGATGCCCTTCCTAATGCCATGCACTCTACAAGAGTGCTTTTACATGTCATGTGTAAGTACCTTTTATGTGTCACCAGAACAGGTGCCTTTAATGAGTCAACAGCATGGGTAACTTTTATGTGTCACTGGCACTAACCACAACTACGATTTTACTTAGCTTAACATGTCTTCTCAAGCACAGCAAATCACCAAAAGTCTTGGTCACTAGTCATTGCCTCCATGAGACTCAATATCTGAAGATCATACATTACCAACTCATCTGTCTTCCTGGGTCGACCTCTTCCACAGATTCCCTCCACAGTTAGAGACTGGCACTTGTTTATGTAGCTATCCTTGATCACACATATCACATGGCTATACCAGCGTAGTTTTCACTCTTGTACCCTATATCTGATGTCACTTATACCCAATCTTTCTCTTAAGACACTCTCTGTCGTACGTGTACACTGACATTTCACACCCAGTGGAGCTTACTAGCTTCATTTTTTTCAGGCCTTCACATGTCCTCTGTAGTCACAGCCCATGCATCACTGCTGTGTAGCATAGCTGTACGTACACAGGGTCATCCCAATAAATAATGCGGTCTTTTATTTTTCAAAATTAAGATAAACAAAGTTCTTTTTTAATCTAAAATATACACTCTTTCATTTTTTACAATGCTCTTCCATCTATCTGGTAGACTTGCAAGGTCCCTCTTGCCAAATTCACTTGTCTGTGATGAAAAATACTTCCCCAGTACTGTTCTGACCTCGTCTACAGAATTCATATTTTTTCCATCCAAATGATTTTGAAGACTGCAGAATAAATGATAATCAGATGGGACAATGTCTGATAAATATGACAGGTGGGGCAGTGTTTCCCATTCAAACTGCTCCAGTCTTTGGAATGTCATCCTTGCTGAATGTGGCCAATCATTATCCTGATGGAAGAACACCTTTTGTCTTGAAACCAAAGATTGTCATTTTTCTTCTCGCTCTAACTCAAGCAGCTCACAGTAGATCTCCTTTGTTATCATTTGGTTTGGGTTTAAAAGTTCAAAGTGGACTAAGCCTTTCATAGCCCACCAAACAGATAACAACACCTTATGTGAGTGAAGACCTCCTATAGCCTGGGGTGCCTGTGTTTCTCCTTTCCCTACCCACTGTCTTTGGCACTTGACACTTTTATAGAGAACCCATTTCTCATCACCAGTCACTATTCAGTCCAAAAATGTTTCATTCGTGAGACATGACAGCAAAGAAGAGCACACATTCACTGTGTGTGTGTGATTAGACTCGGCAAGTTTATGGGGAACCCATTAACCTAATTTTCTGACTTTTCCAATGGCACGCATGTGTCAATGAATGGTTGAATGACCAAATCCAAGCTTCTCTGCTAGTTCTTCAACAGTTACAGTGAAATTTTGTTCCACTAGGATTAACAGAACGTCCTCGTTGAACTCTTTCGATCTTCCAGGATGAGACTCGTCTTCTAGGTTGTAGTTTCTGGCTCGGAATTTCTGGAACCACTTTCTGTTACATTGTTGCCTTTATTGAACTCATAAAGCAAAATATGCCAAATGCTCCTTTATCACTTCCATTATAACATTGAAAAAATAACTGTTAAAATTGAACTGCACTCTTCAAATCTTGCACTAAGTATATGGACAAGGTAAAATTACTACCTGCTTTTGCAGCAAATTGATGCAGGTAGTTTATCCTCTCCCCCACCGACTTTTCTTTATGGGATGACCCAATATAATCTGCCTTTCACTCTGAGGAAGAGACCCTTTGCTACCAACAAAGGTAGCAGCTCTCTGAGCATCCTTGTCAACTGCTGACTTGGTCACCAAGGTAACAGAAATGCTAATCTGTTGTACATAATAATTTCAGAAGACATAACTCATATTACTGGATAATAAGTGGATGGAGGTATATAGAATTAGATATCCAGCATATAAACAAAAACAAAAAAATGCATTCAGAAATTTTGAACTCGAGATCAGTTAGAAGTTCAATGCTTTATCCACATCAGTCGTTTCATATTTATATTTTATATTGCATGTCCAAGATATCATATTTAATATCTTTTTACAATAGTTCAAGCCCTGCACTTTATTGCCCTGTATTTATTATCAGACAACATCTCTTTCTCTCTCTCACATACACATACTACTAGTTTCAGCTCAAGGGTTATGGCCATATTAGAGCACCATCAACTGGTATTGCTACTCCTTCATTAATCCTCATCTAACAGTTGGTATTTAGTAAATGAGTGAGTTTGAAACTGTTGCTCTTATTCCTACTTTCTCCCATGAAGTTGACTCATCTGGGATTCTTGACAGTAGGAAATCCAGTTTAGTTTTGAAGACATCGACATCCATACTATGTAGATCTCACAGATTCTTTGGGAGGGTATTCAAGAGTTGTGGGCCTTGGAATCCCAAACCATTGTAATATCTGGTCCTATATTCTGATGGTAGAAGAGGGATTTTAGGTACTATGCAATGGGGCTCTGCTCTGGTGTTTGTATAACTTTCCACACCAAAGTTTGGGACAAGTCCTTCCAGGATCTTCAAGATGTATACTGGAACATATCTTTCCTGCCTTCATTCCAGAGAAATGAAGTTTGAACCTTCTGAGTCTTTCCCAGAAGCTTATTTGTTACATTAGGGCTATCTATTTTTGTGTAGCTTTTCTGGACTGCTTCAAGTTCTGTTATTAATTTCACACTGTGGTGGCCATAGTTGGGAGCAATAGTCAAGATGACTTACGACAAATGTCCTCCAAAGGACCATCATGATTTCCTGCTATCTTGTTCCAAAAGTTCTAAAAATACGTCCACTTTCAGCCCACTTGTGTATTGTGTCTAACACTTGTTGCAGGTGCATGGCATAGTCAGGGTTTTGTAGTACCTGTGAGACTTATTTGTCATCTGCATAGCTTGCGAGAACAGCTCTGTGTAGATAAGGGCGTATCTATGAGGACCACTAGAAACAGTAGTCATCTGCATAGCTTGCGAGAACAGCTCTGTGTAGATAAGGGTGTATCTATGAGGACCACTAGAAACAGTAGTGGCTCCAAAACAATGTCCTATGGGACACACACACAATCTGCATTTCCATGGAGGTGACCCAGCTGGCTATTAGTACCTGATTTCTATCTTTCAGAAAGTCATGTAGCCACTCTCCTGTTACTAAGCTGTAACAATCCTCTAATATCTAGGAAGAGTATCGATATCAATGCTGATGCCGAATATATGTATATGCATATACATATTAATCACCACTTAATGTCCATGTTACATACTGGCATGGGTAAGATGGTTTGATAGGACCTAATGAACTAGAAGACTGAGTTGAACTCCAGTGTCAGCTTTGGTATGATTTTTTATGGCTGGATACACTTCCTAATACCAACCACTTTACAACATGTACTGGGGTATTTTTCATGGCACTAGATCGATAGATGGATGGATGGATAAGCAGTCAGGCAGGTTTTAGATAGATAGATAGATAGATAGATAGAAAGATAGATAGATAGAAAGATAGATAGATAGATAGAAAGATAGATAAATAGATAGATAGATAGATGTTTAAAGGAGGAAACTCATAAAATTCATAGGACTGGAAACAAATGTGTTGAAAATTTCTTGTAGTATATCTACAATAACTATAAGATTGTGGTACTTAACTATTGACTGTAAGGATATAGGTTTAAATCTTATGGTCGTCATCACACAAAAAAAAGGAACATAAACAGCTAGATACAGTTTGTGTAATTAGCAAATTATTAAACAAAATATAGAAAAAAAAGTTTCTATTCATATTTTACAGCTGTGTAGACAATTGTAGGAAAGGTATCTTGCTGTAGGATAAACTGTTCTATGCTATATATATATATATATGTGAAGCAAATTAACACCAAATATACAGTGCGTGTGTTTTTATTGGGTAAACTGGCAATATGATCATCCCCAAGTACAACAACATATATATATATAAATTCTTATGTAGAGAAAAATGTAGCTAAGAAAGTAGGAGGTTAAATATTTTTGAAAACCATATGTAGGAGTGAAAACTTTGTTTGTTCTGGACAACTGTTTAGCTTAAAGGAATATTGTTATCTAACAAACATTATTTCAGTTTCCTGATTAAATTACTGTACCATGTTTGGTGCATGATAAGAGAGGAATCTGAACTGTCATTAATTTATTCCACTAAGTCAATCAACTGTGAGAAAAGTTATAGGAGTTTCACGATGCAGAATATTTTGGATTCTCAGTTCCAGAATACCAATTTCATGGCTCTGAGTTCAACACCTGTTACAGTTAAGAGTATAATTTATTTTTCTGCTTGTTTCCTCTTGTGAACTTGACTTAAAGACTCTCTGATAATAGCGAAGTAATTAGTAGCAAGAAAAATTTCTAGGTGCTAGGGGGGAAAAAATGGCTCACAGAGTTCACACATTAGAATCCAATTTTGTACAAGCCTTCCATTGTGATTGTCAAGGATATAAATTTAAGAACAGACTGGAGAGAGAGAGAGAGAGAGGCGTAAATTAAATATTCTCAACACATTGTAAGTTCAGAAACCAGTTCCATTCCAAAGAATCTATAAATAGGTGCACAGAAACATAAAACTAATACAATTGTTGTTGCTATTCCTGAAATATACAAATCCAATGCAAGCTTTTAACTATTATTCCTTTTGATGCCAACCCTCTTGAGACTACTCTTTGTTCTATGATAGAAAGTTCATGTCTTAACCCTTTTGACACCAGCCTGCTGGAGACTGCTCTTGGTTTTATGATATGAACTTCCAGTTTTACAAAGATTTAAATTAAACCCTTCCATCAAAATTCCATGTTAATTTATGTTCTTAACATCGATATAATAATGACAAAGTTATTTTACTAAATACTTTATTACTTTCAAAATTAATTGAAACAGTTTGTATAGTTCAGCAGAAATATAGTAACAAATGGGTCAAAGTGATCTAAATCAAAACTTCTCATCAATACTCTTTTTTTTTTTACTTGTTTCAGTCATTTGACTGCGGCCATGCTGGAGCACCACCTTTAGTCGAGCAAATTGATCCCAGGACTTATTCTTTAGAAGCCTAGGACTTATTCTTTAGAAGCCTAGTACTTATTCTACCGGTCTCTTTTGCCGAACCGCTAAGTTACGGGGATGTAAACACACCAGCATCAGTTGTCAAGCGAAGTTGGGGGGACAAACAGACACACAAACATATACACACACATACACATATATATATATATATATATACGACAGGCTTCTTTCAGTTTCTGTCTACCAAATCCACTCACAAGACTTTGGTCGGCCCGAGTCTATAGTAGAAGACACTTGCCGAAGGTGCTACGCAGTGGGACTGAACCCAGAACCATCTGGTTGGTAAGCAAGCTACTTACCACACAGCCACTCCTGCGCCTATTTTACATTAATTTATGTTCTGAACATCAGCTTAATGACAAAGTTGATTTACTAAATTCTTCATCATTTAAAAAATTAATTTAAAGAAAGGCAGTATCACAGGATTGTAGTGAAGAAACAGTTAGTTTAGTAACTATTAAGCCATACGGCAGCCACAAATGAACAGACCTATAATAAAAGCAATTTTAGCCATATCCCTCCCATCTTTTTATGGGTGTCTAAATCTACATTGCTTAGTGTGTTCCCCTTACATAAAGATGATGCATAAAGTGATCCATAAAGTTCTGTCATTGGCTTCTAATTACACAAGTTGATGCGGCTGGCTGGCTAACCCTTTAGCATTTACACTGGCCATATTTAGCCAAAATACTGTTTCTTTTTTATGTTCAAGTTGGGCAGTTCCAACGTCATACCTATCCTACAATATCATTCAAAAATAAACAATCACATCATTGGATTTCGTTATTTCAATTAATTTTGAAAGTCATAAAACACATCATTGAAATCTTAAAGTTATAAGATAATGCCTAATTAATTTTTAAAAAATGTGAATAAATAAGCATTACATTTAACAGAATAACAGGTTAAGAAGTTTACTTCACTGTCATGCTTCTCACTGAATGCCATTGTGGGTAAAGGGCATTTACCTTAGCTCCAAGTTCAGCCAATCTGTATCTGTGTAAGTGGGGAGATGGAAACTGTTTCGAAGCCCATTCGATGGGCTATACCAGTAATTTATTGACCCAGCTATGTCATACTTATAAAACAGTGTTTCTACCCTAAATTTACATTAACATTACATATGTCTCTTATGTCAGATCGCTCTCAAACACTATTAGTAACATGTAACCCAGTACAACCTGTTGCATGGTTATGTGATTGGTGACTAAATTGGTAACCTCTCCAAGCGTGCTTGGTGAGGAGATTTATAGGACATCCTGTGGAATGCAAAACATAATAATTCAATGGAGAGGTCATTCAGTTGGTCAAACAACTGAATACTCATCATTAAAACTAACAAACAATTACTTTAGACAAAGAAGTAAAAATAGCAGGTATATCTGTTATTTTACTATGCCCTGACATCTAATCCTTGCCATTTCTTTTCTCTTTCCAGCTGGAGTAGTTATGCATCTCTGCTACTGCAAGATACCCGTTTCAGTCCCTCTATCATACTTTAACCTCACATCACCTGAAATTAAAGTACCTCTCTCAATACTACACCTCCACTTAGTTGAGTAATGTCTTGTGAGTTATTTGGTGACCTCACTAGTGCTGGTGCCATGCAAAAAGCACTCAGCACACTGTAAAGTGGTCAGTGTTAGGAAACACACCCAGCTGTGGAAACCATGCCAAAGCAAACGTTAGAGCTCAACACAGTACACAGTCCTGCAGCTCATCAGATTCTATGAACTGTCATTTCCATGTAAGCATGGAAGACAGATGTTAAACAATGATGATTACTCAATAGTATTTAATTACAACCCTTGGCATTTTGAGTTAACATCTTATTCTAGTTTGTTTTTATCCTTCATTTCACTACAGTCATGTAGTGGATTAGATTGAATTAAATATATCAGCCCCTACAAATTTGTAGCCTTGTGTTAATCTAGCAGACATGTGAGCAAGTTAGATCACGTGCCTACCTTTTACTTGTTTTACTCATTAGAGTATGGCCATGCTGGAGTACTGTTTGGAAAAATTTTAGTTGAACTAACTGATCCCAGTACTCATTTTCTTTTTTAAGCCTGGTACTTATGGCATTGACCTCTTTTGCTGAACGAACTGCTAAATTATGGGGATGTAAACACACTGATACCAATTGTCAAGTGGTGGTGGATGACACACACATATATAATATACAATGGGCTTCTTTCAGTTGAACTTCTGTCAAATCCACTCACAAGACTTTGGTAGGCCAAGGCTATAGTAGAAGACACTTCCCCAAAGTACCACACAGTAGGACTGAACCCGAAACCATGTGGTTGGGAAGCAAACTTCTTACCATACAGCCATGCTTGTGCCTAGCAGCATTTCTTTAGGCTTTGCAATCTGGTTTCAAATTCTGCGAAGGTCAACTTTGTCTTTCATCAAGGTTGACAAATAAATACCAGTTGAACATGGAGGAGTGTCAATGTAATTGCTTTTCCCCCTCCCACCAAATTTCAGGCCTTGAGCCTACTGTAGAAAACAATTGATATTATTTTCCTGCTGAACAAAGGCTGTGACCTAAAACCCCCTTGCCGCTCATGTCTTCACTGTACGTGTTGATTTGATTTGCAAATCATTAATGGCATCAGCCTCAATAGTCTCAGAGAGCCTGCAAGAATTGTGGACTTTGTTCTGCAGGAAAGACATGCAAAGCTGGAATATGAGAGGGATGACATTCTGGGGAAGAAGGAACAAGTAGTTGAAAGGAGATATGAATGAGTCGAGAATGTATGAGTGGAGTGGAACAAAATCAGCAAGTTCCAAAGAGTACGGGATTTTAAAAGAGCATCAAAAAAGATAGAAAGAACATGTCTGTTGGTCGGAGGTGGAAGAACAGCTTTATACTAAGCAGTCAAAGGGTCAATGTATGTAGTCCAAAATGTCTGAGGGTGTAGTAGTAGTAGTAGCAGTAGAAGCACTATACCAAATGCAGTGGTGTGAGGCATTACTCAATTGAAGTTGGGTGCTGAAGTATTTTCTGAATCCAAAGAAAAAGCCAGTCTCAGCTATGTTAAGGGTATCAGTTTGGAGGACGTCTTCACAGATAACGCCTAGCAATTATAGCAATTCAGAGGATTCTAATTGTGTATAGATTCATGTGGCGATCGAGAGGGTCATGGTGTTTTCTGAGGCCTCTCTTCATGGAATTGGAGCAGACTTAGTGTGAGATGACTAAGTTTGTTTGTAGATGGTTATTCAATGGTGGGGTTTGCAAAGAATGTAGGGTGGCATCGTGTGTAGGGGTGAAGGGTGATATCACCTGTAAGGGTAAAGGGTGATATTGTTTGCAGGGGGTGAAAGAAAGTATCATCTGTTGGGAGTGAAGGTGACATCTGTAGAGGTGAAGGGTGGTATCATCTGCAAGTATGAAGAGCAGTCCCATCTGTAGGGGTGACAGGTGGTATCATCTGCAGAAGTAAAGGGTGGTAATATCAGCAGAGGTGAAAGATGGCATCATTTACAGGGGTAAAGGGTAGTATCATCTGCAGTGGTAGAAGGTGAAATCATCTGACAACAGAAAAAGATACTTGAATAAGAAGCTGCAGAGTGGAACTGAACCAAGAAACACTTGGGGATTAAAGTAAACTTTTAACGACACAGTTATGCCTATGTCTTTGTCTATTGCTGCATAATATTTGAACATCAGCAATAAGTTTTGAGGAAGGTTCGAGATGAAGTAAGAACAGCCATTGGTTATGAAATCTTAAGTTGTACGACAGGGGTCCTCTTTTGCTTTTTAGATAATGCTTTATCGTTTGAGGGAGTATATGCTACTATGCTGGTGGTTTCATAGCTCGGGTGTTTGCTTGATGAGTGGACAATGTTTATGGTAGTCATCTTTATAAAAATTGAGAGAAAATGAGTTGAGAAACTGAATCCCATTGTCTAGATGGGACTCTGAAAACATTTTTATCAATTACTTTTACACAGACTAACTTTCCCTATAGAATTTCTCTCTATCTCTTTGCATGGAATTTTCGAATGCGCAGTGTGTATAATACGGCTTACTACAGAAGAGACACGTGGAAAGGTTACAATATATAAATTTAAAATATAAAATAAACAAAAACAATGATTCTGTTTATCTTTCGAGTAAAGTAATGGTACATAAATTTCCCTGGAAGAGTTTAGTGAAACCAGATATTGTTGGACATTATAGTATAATTTGAAATAATACTATGCTAATAAGATGTCTTTATTTGGAGTTATCGAATAGACTACCTCAGAATAATTTTCTTTCGGTTCCAACTGAATAAATATTATATCAAGTGAGGTCGATAAAAATAAGATATTGAAGACTTTTACGTTGTTCCAGCGCCACTTCAGTATAAATAAATTCCGATTTCCAGTTAATTATTATGAAGATTTGTTGATTTTGTCGATTTTTATGTCTGTGAAGTAGGAACACTTGTAACTTGTATAAATGTGTTAGCGGTGCTGTAAATAAATGTTTGTCAACCTAATTGAAGTCCGGGTATCAATTTCTAACTAGAATACCTATCATACAATGTGTGAATTAAGAATAGTTAGAAATGTAAGACTAAGAAAATATACACAAAATAATGTTTTTCAAGGGAGCCTGTTCATGTTTAGTCAGTTTTAGGAGCAAGTGTTTGGTTAGTCAGTAACATATATAGTTTGAAATAAAAAGTTGATACGGTTTCAGAAAAAAGACAAAAAGATACAATTGTAATAAGAATTTTTAAAAAATTGGGATAATATACCTGCATTGTGGACAAATCTGCGGAAGTAAACAAAACCAAGTTAAACCGAATGCAGCAGAGGAAATCAGCTGTACGAATTAAAACACTTGTTTGTATCACAGACACATGGCCGGTCGGTGTTATAGAAAATTAGTTCCGTATAAATATTATACCATAACATCTGTCGTAAAATATTTTATATTATGTTTTATCTACATACAGAAAGGAAGAATAAAGTCTTATTAAATCGATCAGTATATTACTGTTACTTCCTTTGATTTGCCAGGAGAAGTGAAACGTAATGTTGGTCTCAGTATGCAACGAGAGAAAAGTAATACGACATAGTTTCTGTACTACTGGAGAATATCTTTTGCACTTGTTTCAGTCATTGGACAACCATTCTGGGGCACCACTGTAATGTGTTTTAGTCGAACAAATTGAACCCAAGTACTTACTGATTTTTTTTTTTTTTTAACCTAGTACTTATTCTATCGGCGCATTCTGTAGAACGGCTAAGTTACGGAGACATAAACAAATCAGCACCGGTTGTCAAGTGGTAGTGGTGACCTCTCTCTCTCTCTCTCTCTCTCTCTCTCTATCTATCTCGCGGGCTTTTAGTTTCCATCAATCAATTCCACTCACAAAGCTTTGAACAAAAATAATGAAAGTAATGTGTTAGAAATAATAATTTTGTTTACTTCTATGTTTCAGTATTGATATTCTACTCCTTTGGTTTCTATAATTACAGTAATGCTAATTATCCTTTCTACTAAAGGCACAAGGCCTGAAATTTTGGGGATAGGGGTTGATTGATTACATCGACGTCAGTACTCAACTGGTACTTATTTTATCGACCCCGAAAGGATAAACGGCATAGTCGACCTCGATGGAATTTGAACCCGCAACGGGCAGACAGACGAAATACCGCTAAGCATTTTGCCTGGCATGCTAACAATTATGCCAACTCGCCGCCTTGTGGATGTGTAATAAAAAGCTTGCTTCTCAGCCAAATGGTTCTGGGTTCAGGCCCATTAGGTGACACCTTTTCAGCCAGCAAAACCATATCGGGCTGATATCAAACCGATGTTGTTATCTATATCGGCTCTACATCGGAAATTGTGTCAGTTTGATTTTGGCCCAATCTCATTTTGCAACACAGTGCAACATCGGGTCGACATTTTCCCAGATGTTGGGCTGGTGTGAGATTTTGGTCTTTTACATTGGGTTATGTCATATTCACATCAAAGTAACATTGGTCCGATATGAAAATGAGGTTGGGCTGATGCATGGTTTTTCAATTTGAGAAGTTTCAATATCGGCTGAAGCTGATTTTGCCAAATGCCTGATCTGGCTCCAAAATACATTCAAGGATAGACTAATTAATGTATGATTACACATTTTTACGGGTTCGACATTGGTCATACTTTATGTTCTTCATAGCATTACACCTGATCCTCGGCACAAATTTCTCTGATTCCAGCCTCACCCACCCAGCATTTGAAAATGAAAATGTAAAATTGTTTCAATCTACAGCCAATGAGGACAGAAACAATATTAAATTTTTGAAGATGTAAATGTATGAGCATCAGTTTACATGGTATGTGTATGGGAATATCTGAAAAATCATGTAGAAATTGCCAGAAAAAAAAAAAATGAACAACTCATTTTTCTTTGCAAGCATCATTTATTTTATAAACTATAACTTTGAAAAATGGCTATTTACAACACAACAAAAGTAAATCACAACATATAAAAGTTAATAAAAATGAAGACAAAATATACTGGCCAATATACACTGTAAAACTAAGATATTTATTTCATTGGTGTTAAGGTCACTTATACAGCTGTGGCTATTTGTGACAAAGTCCAGCAATCATTCATATCTGCACATAAAGACCAGTAAATAAAGAGTAACGGTATTCATTTTAGGGTTCGATTTTATGACTTGAAATTTGGGAGATTTGTTAAAAAAAGATATATTTAGAATGTGCAGAAATAAGAAAAAACACATTAAATGCGAGAGATATCATCAACAAAATTGTATTTGAAACCACAGATAGGAATATTACTTACTAACCTTGTGAATGAGTAATTTAAATGGAAGACAAAACCATGTATGCAAAGCTATTCAGCATATTGTTACCAGTGCGTTGCTAAAATGGATTACCTTAAAAAATTGAGGTAACCCGTAAATGGATTATCTTAATTTTCAGTTTGTGCAGACCTGAGATCTGTGACAGATTCATTGTTAAGAGCCGACTTGTCGAAATTCTTTTTCTTCTCCTTCAGCCACCATTTCTGTCACTGGCAGTCCGAAGCCATTCTCGAGTCACCAACTCAACCCTTGCTTCAGTTGCATTTTTCATAGTCTTGCGAACAGCCCCTGAAATTAATTAATTATGTTACTTAAAAGTAGTTCTCAATGTGAGAATAACAAATGCACTCACATCCATTTACTTATGTTTTATTCACAAAGGGAAAAATCCACTAGCATAAATTGCATGGATTTGACTAACTCTACAGTTGAAAACAGATACAAACTGAAAGCTTCACATTCATAGAAATTCACTACTGTTTTAGGTCAGAACCTACCAAAGCTAGTACAACCCCACCACATCCAGTCTGGCTAAAACAGTACTCAAAGTGAATACTAATATCATCATATACCCCCAACGCAGGGTCATTTTCAGTCTAATGACTGCAAATCAAAATTAAAAAATGCAGTCATTTTCAATACACTATGAGCAAAGATAAAATATATACTCAAATGTAAAGCAAAGTGTTAAACATCAAAAGCAATTAACAGGATTCCTGCAGGTTTTAAAAAAGAAAATTCAAGGTATTTTCAAGCTAGATTGAAGGACCATTACGACCACTCCACAAAAAATTCAAGGGTTTCCAAGGACAACCTTTTGATAAAACAAAACTATTCACACTACTTATTTTCCATGCCAGTGTTGGCCGCCTGTACAGGCAACCAACCTGACATGGAAACATTGCAAATATGAATTCAGACTACTGGTTTAAGTAGAACATTTTTCTTTTTGTTTTAATGACAGAATTATAAATTTGGGTTGGCAAATATAAGAGCCCCGAAATTATATATGGCGCACAACGTCAATTTTAGCATCTAGGCTATTTTCTGACAAACAGCGACAACATACAAATAGGATCAAGTTTTGCAAATTGTTTATGTATATGATGCCCACTTGCCAAATTGTTTATGCATATGATGTCCAACTGCTATTGGTTGACTTACCTTATTTTACCAGTAAAACAGAACTAGCAAACCACAGTATACAAGCACCATGTTACTTTCTGAGGTTCCTGCTGGGACCTTAATCAAATAATCTTTTCAACTGAATATCAGGTTGATGCGCTTAAATATTTTTAATTATTATACTTTCAGAACAAACTGAATCTGCAGTTATGAGTACCAAGATGAGCACATAATGATGGGTGTGAGTTTCTTTGGTGTGTGTGTGGGATATGGAAACACACACATGTGAAGAATGAAGGAAGCAATAATTACATGTAAGTAGACAGATCAGTTAGAGAAGGGCAGAGAGGTTATTAATGAACCAGCAGGTAAAACCATGAAAATGTAAAATGTACAACTTACCCTGTTGTTTTGAACTGCACCATCACTTAATTCAGCTTCCAAAGCCTCAACATCGTCTTGACTCTGACAGGGGAAATGAATTGTGTTGGGGAGATTTCTTGTCTCCGAAATGGAGGATGAGGATGGAATATTTTGAATTAACTGCAGTATAGACTGCAGTATTTCCCTTTGCTGGGACTATTCCTCTTGAATTTTTTCAATTGCAGTGAATAGCTGATCCTGAATTGAAATAGAAGATAGAAAAAAAAAGGTAGAGTAGAGTTACGAAATACTTGCTGAGTATACCTCATGACACTAGTAGTTTACAGGTATATTGAAAATAATACGCAATCAATAATAATCTCATTTCACATTTGCTTTCTGGAATCAGAGAGATCGATGAACCAACAATCAACTATCTGTGGCCTTATATAAGGTCTAGTATAACACTAATATTTATTTACCTTTTCTAGTTTGCCATGATTAGGGGTAGAAATGGGAATTATGATACCTATTTAACAGGGAAGTGGCACCGTGTTTCAGTGCCCCGAGGGCCTCTAGAATGGTAAAAGACACCAAAGTTAATATTACAGTATTATATTCCTCATGCTAATACAAGCAAAGATTTTGTACCTCTTCATCCAAAAGAGAAAATGTCCAACATAGAGACGCTATGGCTATCTGAGGCTAAAACTTATGATATCCTCACACAAATATCAACAGATCAGTTAGGATGAATTATACGATTTATTGTTTTTAAGTAATCCTTTTGAAACAAGATAGGTTGAATTGATAAAATTCTTGAAAGTGTCTTTTGTCTTGTGACTCTACCCTCATTTACCTGCCAGTTATTTCTTAAGCGCTGTAATTATGTATCAGGGTGAAAGCATACACTTCAAACATAGCACTCCATGGAATGATCCCAAAATGTTTTATTTTCTGTTTACAAATAAATTTGAAACCACTTTCCACATACCCTAAAGTATACCGATGGGATAATATCGACTTACCATGCAACAACTGTTCAGATTTTTCCCCCGACAAGTTGAGAGGAACTACATATGCACTTCTTTCTTTTGGCATATTGTGAATGTCAGTTGGCTGCAGATATCTACTTGGCTCTGGAGAAGAAAAGTGAGGTTGAGATGCTTTCTCTTTTGGAAACTGAATGACAGGAGGTGGCTTTTGAAGCATCAGTCTTTGACACTCAGAATCATCCTCATTATCTGAGAAAACTGGTGCCCTATGAAATGAAAAATAAACAGGGAATTACATGTTTTTCCCTTCACACAGTGAATAACATGGGTATTTGTTTGTCAATACATAACCTAAGAACACATTGGAACTCATACAAATCTTTATAAGCCTCAACCTTTCATACTGCTGTTTTATTTTTGTATCCAAAGACAATGAAGTTAGAACTCCAATAGTGTTTCTGAATTTGAATATAGTTTGGGAGTAAATATTAACTAATAATTCTGATTTATGTCAACAGATAAAATGTGAATGTACTGTAGACAGCATTTACTGATGAATACAACAGAAATTAGGAACTGTACCAAGAACCTATTTGTTTTGCTGTGGCTGTATCTGATGAAGGAGATGATAAGTGATTGTTGACCGGTGATACACAGTTATAGCAGAAGACCCGACTCTTCCTATTGACACAATTCAGCTGTCATCCTCCACTCACATATTTGTCTAAGACAGTGCAGTGGAATTATTATGGGTGTAGGAAAGAAAAGTTGTGCATGAAGGATCTGTAACAAGGAAGGTTGTTTTATATGTTGGAACATAATCTATATATTACATCAACAGGAAAGGAGTTCATGCTATACAATTAATGGAAACTTTCAGATGAAACAGCGTAATATGATATGTACTGAAAGTCTATGTTAGAAATTCAACATTTGGGCTATTTTTTTTACATATCAAGTACGTATTCAGGTGCTGTAGTGTGTCTTCTTCTTCGATCATTCCAGGTTGAATATGTAGCATCTAACACCTCTCTGCACAGATCATAATCCCCTTATTAGTTCTTTTCATTATTCTATCTATTTCATTACCTATGTAAACATAGTTTAAACATAGTTTCGTCTTCCACGCTGTTATGTTTTAAAAACAAACGTAAGTTCCTTTCACGCGCATTTACTATCGTCACTTATTCATTTATTCAATTTTGTCAGATCGTCACTTATTTATTTCTCTAATTTTGTCACAGATTGGCTGACTGAAAATTCCAAGATCTTTCAATTCTATTTCACTGTTATCAGCATTTGCTGTTTCATTAAATTACGTTACCCAAAATCCAAAAAGAATATCTTTCTCCCTCGTGTTCTATCCTTGACCAGCCTAACCCTGGTCTCTCCCTCTCTCTCTCTCTGTCTGTCTGTCTCTGTTTCAATAGCCAATTGTTCTCCAACACTCCCCCCTCCTCCACCACCCCATTCTATATAAACTAGCTCACTCGGATTCCGCTACTTCTGCTTCACTGTGTATCCCCGGTTGACAGTTTCTTATCATCTCCTTCATCAGATGCGACATCTTGCGATCATTTTTCACCACTTTCCCATGTCTTTTGTGGTCTTCTTCTTTCTTGCTAAGTTCCGAATGCTTGAAGTGAATGGTACTTGTGAAAAACGAAGACCACAGAAAACATATGGCGAAAGTGGTATTGGTGATAGGGCCACCATCATTGGGTAACACTATCCTGTACAAATCAATTCTCTTCAATAAAAACGAACACGCTGGATAAATGGAATAACAGCGTGTAGTGAAACCACCTCTCTCCGTTATTTACAAATGCGAACGTAGCAGGTAACAGCTCTTTCCCTTGGACCCGGCGGTTGTCCATCACCTGACTGACTCTTATTTGCGCGGCAATTGTTTCCAGTCCTGTTCGCACCAGGGTGCAAACCGACCAATCGTGGCCATCTAATAAGGTCACGTGAGATAGTGTTTTTCTGATCTCTCTGGAGCCTCCTTGTACCTATAAACAACCTGCTTTAACCCGCGCCAGTTTGTTGCGGTTTCAGATCTCTCACAGGTCTGGTCGTTGACCACACACATGCAGAACCCAGCTACAGCCAGTTCTAGCGCCGACGTCTTCACCACCAATGTACTGTCTACCACAATGTCGTGCGCCAGCAACCCCACCACCAGGGACACACCAATATCAACAAACCAGGTTTTATCGACGCTGTTGAGTGGAGTATCCACTCACGAACAACAGTCAGAACTAACCAGAGAGAATATTCCGTACCAGGTAACACAGGTCAGCATTCGACGCTCTACACACACACAGTGTGATACTACAGCTCTGCTCCTTGACCACAACTTCCTGCGTATGAACATTCTATCTCCTTGTGTAACTTTAATACGATCTGGTTTTCTCTATTTCAGTGTTTTAAGACGTTACACAGTCTATGTTACAGACACTTTTACTATGTTCTGTGTTTCTCTCGCACACACACTTGTACACTCACATATTGTACACACACTATTGCTTATAATACTGTCCGTCACTTCACATTGTTGTATACCTTCTCTTGTATTAAAAGGCCTGATTTATCTACTGTGTTAATTTTATATGTCGCATGCATGCACACACAGACACAAACAGTTTCACTTTGTTAATAAATTTATTCTCATTATATATCTAACGGTTGAGTTGTCCTAAGTTCTTATTACTGGCACTATGGCTCGTATTCTCTTACGAGGAGCCTTCTTCTATTAGATATATCTTTATTTTTGTGTTCGACGTGGTAAAAAGGAGCCTTTTCCCATCTACGTCGCGATCTCCTTTGGTTCGCACGGTCGAAGTATTACAAGCGTAACAGATATTTATTATGAGGTGCTCAGCCTACATCTCGGGTAACGGAATTGCCAAGTTGCCCGTTATGGTTGGTGTGAAGACGGTGTTGACGCTGGTTGATTAAGTCATTCTTCAGCCTCCAAAGTAGTTTGCGTTAACTCAAAGGTAGAGTTACGGAGCGGCTCTTAGTAATCTGGTGTCTTCGAAGGTGCAACGCTAAGAGGTCGAGAAAAGGCGGGAACGCTTTGATATAGGATGACCACGCATGCGCATGAGGGACTTCCTGCTTGCCTTCCGGAAAACATGTCCCTGCGCATGCGTGGACGAACTTTCCAAAATGGCGACTGGTATTAGGCGTCACTACAGTGGCGAAAAATGATCGCAAGATATCTGATGAAGATGATTAGTGACTGTCGATCAGTGATACATGGGATAGCAGAAGACCTGACTTTCTGTGCAAGCATGCACTCTTCCTATCGACACTATTCAGCCGTCATCCTCCATTCACATATTTGTCTAAAACAGTACAGTCTCCCTTGCATACTACAGCTAATTCCTCTTATACCCAGTTTGTCTCTCAGTTCACTTATACTTTCTCGTTTATGAACCGATTGCATGGCACATCCAGCAAAGCATACTCACTTCATTTCCTTCAAATCTTCGCATGTCTTCCGTATTCAAGGTCCACGTCTCGCTGCCATGTAGTGTACAATGTTTATTTGCACACAAGCATTATGCAATCTTCCCCAAATCTACTCTTGATCTTGTAGATAAGCCTTTTGTTGTCTCTGAATATTCTCCAACCCTTTCATATTCTAGCTATTACAGTTTCAGTACATCGACTCCCGCCACTAATTTGGTCACTTAGGTAGCAAGAGTTAACTACTTCTAAGAAGCCGTCTGAGCATTTGGCAGGATCTGTTTCCTGAGCACTTTTAGTGCATATTACTCCAGTGTACCGTCTGCATCTGAAATCTTCCTTCTTTGTTAATTTACCCTTAATCCCAGTTACACCTTCTTTGTGTGTCCTTTGATTACATTGGGTACACTTTTTAGGATTTCTATTGACTACTTTTCTACAGAAGAAGAATATATCAGATGATGTGGTCAGAGATAGACATCACCGTGATAAAAAATGATGAGATGGTAACAGCTGGAATATCTTTGACTATAAGTCTGCATACTCAGAGATGACCAAGGAATAATAATAAGAAGAACAACAACACCTACTTGTATATCACATATCTATTTATCTATCCCTCCTTTTTTTCTCTCTCTTCTTGTGTGGACGAGGGAAAAGAGGAACAGTAAGAAACAACAAATGGAAAGGCATGACGTTGAACATTTGAGAGTGAATGAGAGAGAGAGGGAAGGAAAGAGGGAGAAAGAAGGAGGGGTGGAGGAGAATGAGATAGAGGAAGTGATGACAGGCATTCTCTCGATACTTTGCCCTAAAATAACATAAAAATAAGACAGTGAGAATAAGGGCGGTGAGTTATAATAAATAATTGTTAGTACGCCGGGCTCAACGTTTTGTCCGTCTTTACGTTCTGAGTTTGAATTCTGCCATGGTCGACTTTGTCTTTCATTCTTTTGGGATCAAGCACTGGGGTCGATGTAATTGACTTACCCTCTACCCCGAAATTTCTGGACTTGTGCCCAAATTGGAAACCAATAAGATAGTAAGAGTGGGGAGGAGGACTGTTGTCATATCTAGCTGTTGTAAGAGAAAGATTAAAGTGAGTGGGAGGGGAAGTTATGTGAGGCTTTTAACACGAAAAGCAAGAGACAGAGCAAATAAAAAGTTCGCGGAGTCCGAGACAGCTATATCCTTTCAGCTATGCAATCACATAGATGCGCCCTTTTCATAAAAATTATGCTATAAGCACAGTGTACTGTATGGAATAGAGACCGTTGCTTGGGTAATAGTTATATACCAACTGATAAAATATAAAAGACCTGGAAGATAAACAATGCTACAGCGGCCATTCATATTTGTCTGCAATGGGTAAATGATGTCAAAAGAGAAAAAAGAAGAGTATTATGGAATTATGCTCTATCAAAATCCAATTCACCAGTGGAAAGAAAGCAGATAATTATAATTAGTTTATTTTGCGAGTTGTAAATATATTATTTCTTTGGGGAAACTAATTCCTAATTTCTTTCGTAAAGTTTTCTTTGTTAACCTTTTCAGACTTCAAGTATTTCTTTATACAAAAATATTGATAATCTCTAAATAATTCTTTCTACTGGAAGCACAAGGCTTCAAATTTGGGGTGAGGGATTAAGTTGATTACATTGACCCTAGTATGTAACTGGTACTTATCTAATCAATCCTGAAAGGATGTAAGGCAAAGTCGACCTCGGTGTAATTTGAACTCAGAACATAGCGGCAGAGAAAATACTGCTAAGCATTTTGTCCTGCGCGCTTACGATTCTGTCAGCTCGCCACCTTTATATAATCTCTAAAATAAATATAGCTAATATAAATATCTATTGGCTGATTGCTTGGGTGGTTGATATCTCCAGTAGTCAAGTTTTACATTGTATGGAATGTAGGAGAGCGAGAGTAAGAGGGAAATATAGAGTTTTATTGTTACAGGTGCTGGATGAGTGCACATAGGAAGTTTGGTGGCATGCAATGAGTAAAAGAATACTACTTCACATAGACACAATGAGAGCGAAAGCGCCATGGAGACAGAGAAGGAAGACTAGGAAAAGGAAGAGAGTAAATGATAGAATAGTTGTGGGAGGAGTTATACAAAAGAGAAATTTGTTTTATTTAATTTTATTTTAAGGTAATAAATATTTTACTTTTGAAAATTAGTATTCACTTCACCGTTTTGAATATAGATAAAGGATGAAAAAGGATTAAGATCCTTCCCGAATCATATGAACTCATTGGGCCGGTTTTCTGGTTTCCGTGGCATATGTATATTACCCACTAGACGGGATTGTACTAGTGTCTGTTGACGGCTTTTTTTTTTTACAACATAATAGTTTGACTCATATCTGTAGCGATTCTACCATATGCAAAAATTTACCGGCCATCACGTTTCCTCCTCGTGTCGTTAAGCTCCTGACTTTCAAACTGTTTCTCTGCTAAGCTCTCTATTCCATCTCTTCTGATCTAGTCTCTTTATTACTGTATTCTAGAGAAATTTGATTGGATAGATCTGTGGTAACGTCAACAGTCGAAAATCCGGGATGTGCTTAATATAATTTTATTAGATTTTGTTGATGTCATTACTCAGTGCTCCTATTTATGCTTATGAACATTTTCTAATAGGAAAGATAACAGTCGGGGTTCAAACAGTAAAAGAGAGCTGCTACAAAATCAATATTAGCTTTGAATAATCAAAATTGTAATATTTTAAAACGGATATGACTTTCGTACGTAGCATAACTAAGTAGAAAATCATAATTTACCGTTGTGAAGGTGTGTGGCTAAGAGGTTAGGATATTAGGATCACAGTTGTAAGCTTGCAGTTTCGATTCCTAGGCCGGGCGATACGTTCGTGTCCCTGAGTAAAGCACTTCGTTTCACGCTGCTCCAGACCAGTCAACTGGCAAAAATGAGTATTTTTGCAACAGACCAATGTACCGGCCGGTGGGGAGTATATATTCCTAGGAACCAGCCGAGTCAATACGATAAGGGGAAGGATCTTCGTTTTACTTAATTTTTTTCTTTTGATTTACCGTTCATATTTCATCGAGCAACCCTGTAAATATTCATGTGTCGGTGGAAAGTTAAGTGATTCGGCTGATATACTTTGTTTTTTCTTTGGTGTTTAAAAATATGTTATATTACAGCAATTACTGTAATGAAAGTTGTTATGTTGATCCACAAGGCGCAGATTCAGTGGCATATAAATAAAACATAAACAGAGCATAATCTTTAAATTGTGATTCAGAGATGAATTTACATAAGTGCAAATATATGATACAATAGATTTGAAAGCGTTAGAATCTTCGATTGCCAAGTTAATTACATAAAATGTCAAATGTCTCCTGGGAACATAGGAAAACGTCTTTTTTTTTTCAAAAACTGTGTTTAATAAGATTATTAAATAGTTTAAAGAATTCCCAGGGATAGCAAGCAACAGACGATGCTAATTTTTTTCTCTTCAAAATTTTATATTTTGTTCTATAATAACAGACTTTGTTACATGAGATTTACTTTATCAAATTAATTCAAAATTACTTTTCGATTGTTGCTGATGAAAGACGCTTCCAACAAAGAACAACGTTAAAATGGCAAACATTAGGTGGCCAGTGAGGAATATGTGCATTTTTTTTTATTATCATTACTTGCCAGGTATATGATCTTTAACAATATTTCAGTTATCGTAGATGCAGTCGCAAGACTGCAACTAAATTTATAGAGGAGTATGCTCTGAGGGCAAAAGCAACAGGTTTGGTAAAGAAATTGGAGTAGGAAGTAAGCGTTTGGAAGTACTCCATTCGAAGACTCTAGCAACATATAATTAAGCAAATTCTCTAAGTTTGAAATAAACTACAATAATATATACGACACTATCTGCGTAGTAAGTAACTGTTAGAATATTCTTACTCTAACTTAATATTCACTGCAGAGAGACAATTTATTTAGTAAGTTCAAAGATAAGATTTCTCATGGTATCCTAACTTTGATTGCACCTAAATAAACAATAAATCTTACAAGCTTACAATGAATTCGTAATTATTGCCTTTTGTGACTGTTGGCAAAAAAGTGCACCATTACAAATAGATGCTGAACTTCAGAGTCGTATAAGTGAATGCCAAGCGTCGTCGGGAGATGGACAGATGATGGCGAACGAATATTATTTTGTAGCAAAATGATTAAAGACATGGATTCAGTTAAATATTACGGAAGAGAGAACAAATTCTCCGGCTATACTTTATATAGACCCAACATAAAAATAAATTGTATTTCAGCTGATGTAAATTTGTACCCAGAGTAACAAATACACGAAAAATTTCGGTAAATTCCGCCGAGGTCGACTTTGCTTTTCATCCTTTCGAGATCTACAAATTAAGTACAAGTGAAACACTGGGATCGATGTAATCGACTAGCCACTTCCCCACAAATTTCAGGCATTGTGCTTTTAGTAGAAAGGATTATTATTATTATTATTATTATTATTATTATTATTATTATTATTATTATTATTATTATTATTATTATTATTCAGTAGTTTTATTTTTATAACGTGCTTTCACTTCACTACCGAGCGCAGCTCTGTGCGCCTTGGGTATGTGCTGTGGTTTGCTGTGGTGCTCTTATGTTTACTGTATTGAAAGTGTTTTGCGTAGAATGTGTGCAGTACCCAGTAGTGCAATTTTCTGTATGTTATATATATTTGTAAGTCCTGCTATTTTTGTTATGTATTTGTCTGAATATTATTTTATTATACCTAAGGCACCTACTATGATAGGAATTGTTTCTGTTTTTAGATTCCACATTCGAGTTATCTCTATTTCCAGGTCTTTGTATTTTGAAAGTTTTTCCATTTCTTTTAGAGAAACGTTGTCATCTGCTGGTATCGATACATCAATTAGAAAGCATTTTTTTTTCTATTATTATTATTATTATTATTATTATTATTATTATTATTATTATTATTATTATTATTATAAAGGCGGCGAACTGGCAAAATCGTTAGCACGCCGAGCGAAATGCTTGACGGTATTTCCTTCGTCTTCATGTTCTGAGTTAAAATTTCGTCGAGGTCGAATTTGCTTTACATCCTTTCGGGGTCAATAAAATAAGTACCAGCTGAGCAATGGGGTCGATATAATCAACTATCCCCATCCCCCGAATTTCAGGCCTTGTGCCTTTAGTAGAAAGGATTAATAATATTGCTGTTATTGTTGTTGTTATTGTTGTTATTATTATTATTATTATTATTATTATTATTATTATTATTATTATTATTATTATTATTATTATTATTTTCATATACCCTCAACAGATTAGACTGTTGGAAAAGGAAAGAATCTTAACATCGGGCTACAACAAGCAGCCTTAAATACCAAGAACCCTCTTAAGTATCCTAGCTGTCCCTAACAACTCTGTTTTCTAGAACTGTACTAAACTGGGTTTTACGCCTATTTCCTCTATCCATTTGTTCAGATCTTTAGGGATAGTTCCCACTGCATCTATAACTACTGGGATACATTTTACCTTCACTTCCCATAGTCTCTGTATTGCAATAGCTAGGGCCTGGTACTTTGTTATTGTAGCAAACTCATAAGAAGCGGAGAGAGAACGTGGGTTCGTTTGCCCGAACATGAGAAATTATTGATTTCTCATTGGTTGAAAATTACTGCCCATATACGGATTCTGAATTT
The DNA here is from genome assembly GCF_046866305.1 of Octopus bimaculoides. Taxonomy (NCBI): domain Eukaryota; kingdom Metazoa; phylum Mollusca; class Cephalopoda; order Octopoda; family Octopodidae; genus Octopus; species Octopus bimaculoides. Next base: position 107,779,049 of record NC_142931.1, read on the forward strand.
CGTTGAAGAAGTCTTTCACGAAATACGGTTTTAGAATTCGTGTATGAGCAGTTATAAAAACCCTGATTTTCGGGAAACTCTCCAGTGATCGTCGGGTTGAACTCAAATCCACGACACTCACTCAAGTGATCGTTGGACTGTCAGTCAAATCCACTACACTCACTCAAGTGATCGTTGGGTTGCCATTCAAATCCATGACACTCACCCTCTTAGTTAGTATAAATTTTAAGTCGTAATTCTCTACGACAAAATGACTTTACTTTCTAATGGTTATATAAATGCTAAAATGTACATAATAAACTAATGTAGACATTTAATTCTTTTTACTTCTCGTTTCTTTCAACTTGTTGAATTTATTTCTGTATATTTATGAAACTGTATTTTTTATGTGTAACGGTCAAGAGAATACGAATCTATATCTTCAACATACATGTACGAATTGAACGTACGTTCAGCGTCTTGGTATGTATACATCATAACATTTACGCAACCTAAAATAAGAGTTATGCTTAGCGATAAATACTTATAATTAAGTTATAAATAACGAGATTATCATCATAGCTTTTAATTAAGAAACAATAATATTTGTTATAACTTATGATCGAAAACATTGTAAATGAAGATACAGTATTCATTCCCCGACTTGTACAACATAAAACTATTTTTTCTATACCTCTTTTATAGCCGGTTTGGTTATTGTTTGTGTAACAATACTTTTATATGTTTCCAATTTGGAAATAGATAATAAATATATTTTATTTTTGAAGTAGGAATATATACTGATAAACACGTCACTTATAACTTACTTATAAGTGTTACCATTATACATAAATCCTGACTCCAGCTACATAAACGCCATAGCGAGAAATATATACTCTGAAACGCTAAGGGACATTTTATGCGTGCATATATGTTGAAGATAAATAAATTCGTGTTCTTTTAACCTCTATAAAGAAAAAAAATACACAGTTTCATAATTGCAGAAATAAATTTGATTAACAAGTTGAAGAACGTGAAGAAAGAGAAAAGAATTCGTATATGGGCAGTAATTTTAACCAATGGGATAACCAACAATTATGCTTGTTCGGGAAAACGACCATTACGTCATATTGCCGCGTTTTATGACTTGCTACAAAAGCCCTTCACCAGAAAAATTGTCAATTTTGCGAAAAAAAAAGAATAATCATAATACATGTATATTTCAATACAATGTTTGAATCAATACTCTTAGCAAGTCAAATCTACAAATTTACAAAGGATCCACAAATTTACAATGTTAAAGAAATGGAAATAACCGCTTATCACGGTTTTACAATTACAACAGCTTTCTTGTAAAGTTTGTCAAATTCTTCAATCTAATTTATCTGGAAAAATATTTACAGATCTTTTTTTATAAACAAGAAATTCCAGGAATACAAAAGTTCATGAGGAATATATTCAAACAAACTGAAAAAGTATTTTGGGAAAATGTACAATTCTACCACTTCTAGCTTTTTTTTCGCTGGTAGGTGATTTTAAAATTGACTAGTGAATCTATTTCTCAACTTTTAAGTTCGATGTTTTGTGAATTGTTCTGTTTCAAATTATTTTGAAATGTGTTGCTCAAATCTTTATTTTCATGGCATGAAGACTGATCGAAATAAACATTTTTAACACTGTCTAAACTGACAATTTCCTTTTTACCATGCATATCCAAAGTCATAGTTTTATCTTTAATTGACAAAACTTTAAAAGGTCCACTGTATTTATAATTCAGTGAATGATGACTGGCATCATTACGTATAAAAACATGAGTCCAAGAATTAATATCAGAAGGAACGAAACTTTTAATATTTTGTAATTTACTTGTAAAAGAACATCAGAAAGAAATCTCTTGAGCCGGTAACATAATTGTTAATATCTTCATTAAAAGAATTGGTTTCTTCAAACATTTGACCAGGTAGAGTTAATGTTGTTCCGTACAAAAGTTCAGCAGAAGAATATTGTAAACTTTCTTTAACAGCACTCCTGATTCCTAAGAATGTCACTGGTAAAGCTTATTTCAATTGCCTATGAAACCTTTCTATCATGCCCTTTGATTGTGGATGATACGAAGTTGTACGAATTCTATGAATACCCAACAATTTGTTGAATTCTGCGAAAAGTATAGACTCAAATTGTCTTCCACGATCTGTCGTCAATGTGTTGTGTATGCCGAATCTAGACATCCAATCGGTAAATAAAGTTTTTGCTATTGTTACTGCAGATATGTCATTGATTGGATTACGCTTCTGGTCATCGCGAAAAACGATCTATGCATGTTAACAAATAAATATTACCTTCCACTGGAGGTAATGGTCCAACTATGTTAATATGAATGTGTTGGAATCTGGCATCAGGATTTGCGATAAGTACCTAATGTTACTTTCATGTGACGATTTACTTTTGCTTTTTGGCACTGCATACACGATTGAACCCAAGAACGAATGTCCTTATACATACCAGGCCAAACAAAATGACTCGATATTAATTTTAATGAAGCTCCAATACCAGGATGAGATAATTTATGTAAGGTAGAAAACACAACTTTTCTCTGTCTTTCAGGCACAAATGGTCTAGAAAAACCAGTAGAAATATCACACCAAATATGTAATTTGCAAGAATGAATCGGCAATAATTTAAATTTCAAAGAAGTAGAACTGGAATCTTTATATAAAGAAAATTCTTTATCAGTAGTTTGATCTTTCGACATTTCTTCTAAATTGATAGTGCTCAATGAATGTAATGCACCAACATTCATTCGAGAAAGTGCATCAGCTGCAGAATTTTCAACACCCTTGATATACCGTACATCCACAGTATACTGTGAAATATAATCAAGGTGTCTAATTTCTCTGGGAGAATAGTTTTCAGAAGAATTTTTTAGTGCATGTGTCAATGGTTTATGGTCAGTAAATAATGTAAATGACCTACATTCAAAAATATGTCCGAAGTATTTAATTGACAAGTAAGCTGCTAACAATTCTCTTCCGAAAACGCTGTATTTCGTTTCTGGTGCCTTGAATTTTTTTGAAAAGAAAGATAATGGTTGCCAAGAACTACAAATAAACTGTTGTAAAACTCCACCGATTCCAACATCGGAAGCATCAATTACCAACGATAATTTTGCTTCAGGAACCGGATGGTTTAAGAGTGTTGCTTAACACAGTTTTTCTTTTATGCTTTGAAAAGCCTGTAATTCTTCATCTTTTAAAGTTATGGCTTCATTTTTCTTTTTCCTATTCTTTAATAATTCAGTCAAAGGAAATAGACTTTCTGTACAATGTGGAATAAAACGCCAGTATAAATTAATTAATCCTAAATATTCCTGGAGCTTTCTTAAAGAATTTGGTATTGGAAATTTATTAATAGCTTCAACTTTGTCAGGCAGTGGGGAATTCCATCTTTATCAATGAGATGACCTAAAAAAGATATAGTGCGTTCACCGAAAACACACTTTGATGGATTTATTACTATACCACATTTAGTTAGACTCTCGAAAATTTGTTTCAAGTGATTTTCATGAATTCTTCTGACGGACTAGCAATGAGAATATCGTCTATATAAGCAAATACAAAAGGTAAATCTCTTGTTACTTCATCGATGAACCTCTGGAAAGTATTTGCTGCGTTCCTCAATCCAAAAGGCATACGAAGGAATTCATATAACCCGAATGGAGTTGTGACAGCTGTCTTTGGTATATCTTTTTCTTCAACAGGAATTTGGTTGCATGCTCTAACTAAATCTATCTTCGAAAAGATATTACAGCCACTCAACGAAGCTGCAAAAGCATAAATGTGGGGGACTGGATATTTATCTTCTTGTGTCTTCCCATTAAGTTGTCTAAAATCCCCACATGGATGCCAGTCTGTGAGTTTTTTTTTTTTAACCAAAACTAAAGTTACTGCTAGAAGGATGAATTATTCCGAGGTCTAACATGTGACGAAATTCGGCCTTAGCAATTTTTATTTCTCTGGAGATAACCTTTGAGGTTTAGAAAAACTTGGTGGTCCATGGTTTTTAATGTGATGAGTGACTGAATGAACACATTTGGTGTTTAGAGCTAACGGTTTTGTAATTTCAGGGTAATTCTTCAAAATCCTGTGATAACGATTTTCGGAGGACGCCATAAAATATAACGGACTAATTGTTGCATTCCTGCATCTCATGCCTTGAATGTTCAATGATGTTACAGTGCCAACTAATTTTTGTTTCTTAACATCTACCATTAAATTTTAATGAGAAAGAAAATCTTCCCCCAATACCGGATAAAGCAAATCTGCTACAATGAAAATCCATTTATATTCTCTCCTTAAATGCAAATCGAGAGTTAAACTAATTTCTCCAAATGTTTGGATGTCAGACTGTTTAACTGCTTGTGGAGTCAAATAAGCAGGCTTAGGTTTCTCTTTCAAAGGTTTAGCAACCCAAATGGAACAAGCTGCTCCAGTATCCACTAAGAATCTTTGTTTGGAGTTAGCGTCAAATATGAAGAATACACGACTTTTTATGAAGTTGTCCACAGATTTCGTCGCGTCTAATCTGTGGTTGAAAAGCTTCCCGACCTTGTTTTGTTCAGAAAATCAAAACAAGCATGGCTTAATACAGCGATAAGATTTGTCACCGAACTTTGAATGGTACCAGCATATAGCATTTCTTTTGGGGCTTTTTGATCTTCTACGCCATCTTGCATTATTTATATTATAAGAGCGTTTATCTCTTCCCAGTTGAAGACTTTCGATCTTGTCTGTTAATAATTTAAATTGTTTCTCGTAAGTTTCTTTCATCAACTGTAATTCTGAAGAAATGGATGGCAAGGCATTTAAAGACTCTCTAGAGGATAATTCCATAATACCATCTGCCAAATTTGCCAATTTTTTGAGAGAGATTTGCTCTTTCACCGTTGACTGTAGTGTTTGAGTACTATGAAGTAACTTGCCAAAGAAAACTTCCTTAAGGTAAAGCTCTTCTGTCTGTTGATTTCTGAGAAGTTCTTTCACTCTACGAAGAAGTTGAGTAGGTTTTCTGTCACCTAGTGGTTCGTTATTGAACAGTTTAGCAAATTCTTTTTGCTTTGAATTGGAAGTCCTTTTTAGTATCTCTTCCTGTATGGAAAAATATGAAAATGGTTCAGTAGGATCTTCTAATTAGTCCCTAATTTCATTACTCAGAGGTAGTGGTAAGTTACTTAACATTATGTTATAATTTTGTACCTCTGTTGTTGTTCTGTTTGCTGCAAAATTTGCTTCTAATTGAGCAAACCAGATAAGGGTATCTTCTGCCCAAACAGGAGGCAAAACTGTCATAGAAGCGTGCATATATCCTCTATCAAATTAAGACATTTCAAACTCTTTAATATTTTCTTCCATTCAAATATATTATAATTTTCAAAAAGAAAATTTTGCTCTTAGTAAAATAGTGCTTTCAACAGCTATGAAATATAATTTTAATTTGCTAGAAAGTGCATTTAAACTTCTTATAACTATTATTCTTTATTTCTTCAGCGTTCTTTTTCCTTCAACTTTTAATATCAAATATTTCTGTTAATAAAATTTTGTGTAATGAAACTGTCATCTATTTTCTATTGAAAATTTTATATATTTTTCACAAGTGTCAATACTTTTATGATGTGGTGGTTTATCTACGTGATCACGTCGGGAGGTCACCACTTTTTATAGCTGGTTTGGTTACTGTTTGTGTAATATTACTTTTATATGTTTCTTATTTGGAAATAGATAATAAATATATATTACTTTTGAAGTAGGAAATTATATTGACAAACACGTCACTTATAACTTACTTATTAGTGTTATCATTGTACATTAATCCTGACTCCAGCTACATAAACGCCATAGCGAGAAATATATACTCTGAAACGCTAACGGACATTTTATGCGAATAAGTTTGTTGAAAATAAATAAATTCGTGTTCTTTTAACCGCTATAAAAAAATACATAGTTTCATAGTTGCAGAAATAAATTTCATTAACAAGTTGAAGAACGTGAAGAAAGAGAAAACAATTTCTACATTAGTTTATTTATGTACATTTAGCATTTATAGTACAATTGGAAAGTAAAGTCATTTTGTCGTAGAGAGCTACGACTTAAAATTCACACTAGCTAATCCTTCATACTAACTACTAGAGTTCACAACAATTCAAATAAGTCTTGTTGGATTTAAGTCATAGACATGGTATAAAAAAATAGCCAATATCTCTATGAGTGAGTGTCGTGGAGTTTAGTAACACCCAACGATCATTGAGTAATTTCCCAAAAATTAGGGTTTTTATAACTGCTCATATCCGAATTCCGAATTTCGTGAAAGATTTCTTTGACGGAAGTGTAGAATTCGTATATGGGTAGTAATTTTAACTAATGGGATTACCAACAATTATGCTTGTTCGGGCAAACGACCATTACGCCATATTGCCGTCTTTTATGTCTTACTACACCTCTCATATTAATTTTTTCATCATTTGGGGCTGTAAAGTCTATTATCTGGCACTTTCTATTCTCATTATCTACTACTACTACTACTACTACTACTACTACTACTACTACTACTACTACTACTACTACTACTACTACTACTACTGCCAAATCAGGCCTTCTAGTTTCTATTACTCTGTCAGTCTGAACGTTAAAGTCCCACAACATCTTGTATTTTTAGTACTTTCTAGGTTCATATTCATACCATTTATCAGCATGTTCAAATCCTAGCTTTTTACATAGCTCCCAGTGGATTACTCTCCCTAGATTGTCATGTCTTTCCTTGTATTGTTTCTGTGCCAGCATGCTACATTCACTCACTATATGAGTAATACTTCCCTCTTTTGCTTTGCATACATAAACTACACTGGGAATCTACTTGGTTTTTGTTAATCTTGGCTTTGATTCAATTAGTTCTTAATGCTTGATCTTGTGCAGCTAGTGACAAACTTTCTGTCTTCCTCTTCAGCTTTCCTTTCAGAAACCATAACCATGTCTCACTACTACTATTTACTGAAACTTTCTTTGAGAATCTACCATGCAACGCCCTCTCCTGTCAGTCAAACAATTTCTGTTCTTTTTTTTGGGTTATTATTATTATTATTGTTGTTATTATTATTATTATTATTATTATTATTATTATTATTATTATTATTATTATTATTGCCTTTGCACAGCTTCTAACGCTGGAAATGTACTACAGTGTCAGCTGTTCACTACCAGTGAACTAAGGTAACACCTCTTATTTTTCGAGCACCTTCCGGAGTATTCGAGCGGTTCCAAGCAGTGCTGTCTTTTGCAAGTGCTCCACCCTTATTGCAGCTCCTATTTGTTTCATGTACTTCTCGAGATTTTTATTCATTGTTCCCAGGGCTCCGACAATTATTGGTATCACTACCACCTTTTTCATCGACCACATCTGCTTCACCTCCCAAGCTAACCTGTCATACCTATCGACTTTTCTTTCCTCCTTATCGCATACCTTGTTGTCAGCTGGGAATGCTATATCTATGATCCAGGATCGTCTGCTTTCTTTCTCAATTAAAACTATGTCTGACTTTCTATTCTCTATTTTATGGTCGCACTGCATCATAAAATCCCACAGGACCTTTGCATTATCATTTTCGATGATGCCTTCGGGTTTGTGGTCGTATCAATTTTTTCCTCTGTCAAGTCCATACTTGTTGCAAAGGGTCTAATGGACAAGCCTTGCTATATTGTCATGACATCTCTTATATTCCTTCTGGGCTAGTGGCGTACATTGGCTGGTAATATGCCATACGATTTCACCATTTTGTCCACAGATTCTGCACTTATCACTTTCTGCTGTGTTGTCTACTCTTTATTTCATGTAGTTTGTTCTTAGTGCTTCTCTTGGGCTGCACAGATTAGAGCCTCCGTTTCCGGTTTTAAATCACTTTTAGTCATCCACAGCCATCCTTTTCTCTGTCTGTTTTATCTTCAGCATCCCTATGAAATTGTCCATGCATTCTTTTCTTTACCTACCTATTTTCAGTTTCATTCGTTTTCAATTTCTTGTATAGTGCTTTATCTTTGCAATCTTTCATCCTACACATCTTTCATCCATATCTAAGTAGTGAAACCGCCCAGGTGTTGATAGCTTCAATCTTATTCCGTCCGTTTAATTTCGACTTAAGGATCAGTCTCAGTCTGCGCAAGTACTCCGCCTTAAATTTTTCTGTCATCAATTTATCCATTTCCAAAATCCCCAAGTACTTATAGCTCGTCTCTTCTATCTGCTTCATAACCTCCCCCGACGGTATCGATAGCCCGTTCATACATTTGATTTTGCTTTTCTTCAAGACTAACACACCACACTTTCTGAGTTCGAACTGCATTCTGATATCAGCACTGAAAGTATACACCATATCAACGAGGGAACTGACTTGGGCTTCATCTTTACCATAAAGTTTGAGGTCATCCATGAATAACAAATGGTTGACTTTTGTTGGCAGCTTTTGAATACATAGCCAGCTTTTGCTTTCCTCAGAATCAGTGTTAGTGGTATCAAGCACAGTACAAAGATCAGTGGGGACAGGCAGTCTTCTTGGAAGATGCCCCTCCTGATTTCTACTGTCCCTAAACTTCTTCCGTATGCTGTTAGGTCCGTCCTCTAATTCACCATACTTTTCCCAAGCAATCGCTCAACATTCGATGCAATACCAAATAGGTTCATACGTTCCATTATCCAAGAGTGTGGGATCATATCATACGCCTTACGATAGTCGATCCATGACATGGCTAAGTTACTTTTCCTCCTTTTACAGTCTCTAAGTACAGTTTTGTCTATCAGGAGTTGATCTTTGGTACCTCTGCACTTACGCTTGCAACCCTTCTCCTCATGTTGCAGGACTTCATTTTTTTTCCAGATGTTCGTACATTGACTCAGCGAGTATTCCAATCAATAATTTCCACATAAGTGGCAGACAGGATATTGGCCTGTAATTGTCTACCGTATTGCTTGTTTCGATGTTTTTCAAGCACGGCACTCTGGTATTACTTGGTAGGTATTTAACAAGGTGTTGAGTTGCGCAGCTATTCGTGCATGACATTCACCAAATCTTTTAATCCAGTAGCCTTGAACTCCATCTGGTCCCGGGGCCTTCCAGTAGCTCATCTTCTTGCTGATTTCCTTCGCTTCCCTAACTGAAATGACTAGTTCTGCCTGTTTTGGACAGACTACTCTTTGTTTCAGCTATTGCAACCATTCAGCATCCTTCTTGTGCTCCTTGACTTTGCTCCAGATGTTACTCCAAAACCTTTGATTTCCTTGTTATCTGATATCAACTTTTCATCTGTACATTCTCCATTTATTTCTTTATAGAATCTCTTCAGATCTACTCCGAATAACCTATTCTGGTGGTAGCCCTTCATTCTTTGGTCGTATCTTACCATCTTTGCTTTCTTTGCAACGTGGTGCTACTTCAGTTCCTCCATTACTACTTTCAGGCCCTTTCTTTCAATATTATACTTCCTTTTCAGCGCCCGGTATTTTTGTTCGCTTTTAAGCTCCCCTCTCTCTTTTCGGTCTAACAGAAATTTCCTTCGAGAGCATATCTAACTCTGCCTGTATTCTTCTTTTCTGCCAAGGATCTTTTCTTTTGTCACTTAAGAAAATACATATTTAAATAAATTTTAATGTCATGATTTGCAAAAGCGAAACCGGTCGACAAACACAGTATAAGATATATTAAAACTATGTAAAGTGTGTGCATTTTCCTTTAATTTCTTATATATATTATATTACAACTCACCAGTGCCAACAATCGAACTTCCTCCCATCCTGTTACTATATATATACACACACACACATACAGAATTAGCGATAAGCATATTGCAAAGGCATCAATAGATAACCGCTGGAAACCCAGTTGAGCTTTTGCTCGACTTTTCTGCCTCACTCTCTGCCGCCTCCCTGCCCCAGATCTCAAATACTTTTCTGTATTCAAAGGATATTGATGTTATTTTTTTCACTTAAATTCACAGATTATGAATGTTGTACTGAATTTGCTATTTGCTCAGACATCAGCTCTGTATGGTGGAGCTTTCGAATCGCTCTTCTTCTACATTGACTAACACTCGTTGCTCTATTGCCCTTCTTATCCATTGACTTCGGTACGGTATTGTTTTTCCTATACACTAACAAACTCACTACTCAATTGCTTGTATGTAATGTAAATTTGATGGAACAAATGAATGCTTCCGTACATGGTCATTTATGTACTAGAAATATCAAACAAATCTTCCTTAAATCACACTTTATTATCTTAAAAAATATGGACACATTTTATACTGTAAGGCTAAATATATTGAGGTTTAAATAAAACGATGAGATGATAACGGAACAATTTTGATCATAGATTTACTCGATTTGGGCTGACGAAGGCTATTTTCTCAACAAGAATGTTAGATCTAATGTCAGAGTTTACATTTAGTCATGTGCGACAGAAGCAGCTTTAGTTTTAAATCGCAATCCATGTATCAGACTTAAAACAAATACATCGTTGAAAGGCTTATTAACCGTCATGCAATAGCATATTTTAACTTTCATTGGGCAGTTAAGCGTGATAGCTTTAGAGATTTATCGTTTCAAAGACCTCTCTGGGATTTTCAAAAACTACCCTGTCTAGTGAATCCAGGAAATGTTGATAGAGATACTGAAATCTAGAAGGTTCCTGCCCAATACTGGTTGATCAATACTCTTTTGAGACAACTATTTTGCGTGAAAATGCTTACCTCATTCAAGAAAGTAGTTTTAGGATATTCTGGTGCCGCTAATGTGTTTCGAGTTTGAAAGACATGCATATGCAGTATTTCAGATATTAATAGTGTATATGCACAGTGGCTATTATTTTAGAGAGAGCGAGCACGATTAAAAGGATTTTCAATTAAACGAAATGGAAAGCTAATTCAAAAGATTCTTGAGGGGACTTTACGAAATGACTGCTTAACAAATTAGTGTAATGTTATAAGCAATAACGTAATATTTCACTGGATAGCACCTTGATAAAGAGTAGAACTGGGGGAATCTTAATATTTGGTTGCTCTTTCCAGTCATGTAGATCCTAGTATTGGTTTCTCATTTTAGCACAAAGCCAGTAATTTCAGGGGAGTGGGTGTAAGCCGATTACATCGACTCCAATGCTTGACTGATACTTATTTTATCGATCCCGTAAGGATGAAAGGCAAAGTCGACCTCGGTGGAATTTGAACTCAGAACGTTAAGTGGAATGAAATTCTGCTAAACATTTTTTCCGCAGTGTTAACGATTCTGTCAGCTCACCGCCCTATTACAGATCCTAACATTGGTTTAAAATTTAGGCATAATGCTAGCAATGTCAGGAGAGTGGGTAAGTCGATTACATCGACTCCAGTGTCCAACTGGTATATATTTTATCGACCGTGAAAGGATGAAAGACAAAGTCGACCTCGGTGGAATTTGAACTCAGAACGTCTAGGAAAACAAAATGCCACTAAGCACGTAGCCCAGCTTGCTAAAAATTCTGCTCATTCGCCGCTCTATGGAAGATCCTGATATTGAAATCGATTTAAGATTGTGCTAATATAGTCATATAGGTTTCTGAAATTGACATGATGTGAGAACTGACACTGCATTGAGCATAAAAGACTAAAAACGTATCTCGAAAAGTATAAAATTAAATAAAGAAAATCAAATACCAAAGTTTTTAATACCGTTTGCCGAGTAAGAAGAAAAATATATCTAATGATCACCTTATGGCAACATTTAGCATAAAGCCTTCAGAATTATTCAATTTCTATTTAAACCGAGTCAACGAAGTTGACACAGAGATTCAGAGTAGCAGGAAATCAATAAATGACACCAGAAGATAACCAAGAAAACTTGGCGTGTTTAATATTCATAGAAAAGAAGGCCGACGTTGTGATAAAAGAAAGCTGTGCATAATTATGTCGTTGTCAAAGAGTTTTGAGCGGTTTTCATGTCAAAAGAAAATATAATTTAGAGAAGAACTCACTTCATTAAAATGATAGAATTTATATCTGAAACTTTTGCTTTCATTTATCACCAAACTGTATCAAGTTGTGTGAAAATATGAGTACAGAGATTTATTGAAGACTGTAGTTGTTGGAGTAAGAGATATGTTTGAAATAACGTTATTAGATAATGATCTTACTTTATCATGATCTTCTAAAGGACAATAATTAGACGCGGAGGGTAGAAATGATGAATGGTATTGATGCTGAAGTTGAAGCTGAAGTCGCTAAGAAACAAAGCAGCAAGTATTTAACAACAGAAGTTTTCTGACTATGCATAGTCTAAGCTAATCTGGTGAGTTAAACGAGAAAAATTTAGACCCATTCTCAGTGAATGGAAAAAAAACGTCACATTCACTGTCCTAATGTGTAACAAAATTTAGAATGTAGTGAATAAAATAAAAGAGGACATTATGGTAAATAAGATGATTTGGAAAAACTTTGGTCAAATTCCCGGTGCAAGGTACAACAAATAATCATCGGTAATAGCTTTACTTGTTCAGTTAATATTGGTTTCATATTTTGGCACAAGGCCCGCAGTTTTGAGAGAGAGGATAGGTGCTCAAATGGTAATTATTTTACCCATCCCGAAAAAATAAAAGGTGTATTCGACATTGGCAGAATTAGAATGCAGACAGTAAAGACGGACGAAATGCTGTTATGAATTTGACCCGACGTGCTAACTATTCTGCTAGCTCACTGCATTTTGTTCAGCTAACATTGAAAGCTGAAACGATTTCATTAAACATACCGATAGCCCAATATATGTAATAAATCGTTTACAATCATGAGTTCATCTTAATCATTCAGAAAGCGTGTTTAAATGATTTCTTGTGGTGGTTGCTTCAATTTCTAATACAAAGCTGCCCGGTGGCTGAAATTAAGGAAACATGATTAAATTTTCTTTAAATTCAAATCCTATCCAGATCGATTTTACTTTTCACTCACACACCACAGCGTAGTTTAGAAATTAAAAGCCAGTCAAATATGATTAAATATAGAGTGTAACATGGTTCTAATCTTTTGAAGGTGCCTGCAGCTACCTTTCTTCATATAACAATAACATTCAATTTGAAGATTCTTTCCAAAGCAATGATAAATGGGTAGCTATCTATTTAAGATTATATTTAGATGTCTCAAAAAATAAATTACTTACATTGATGACTAAGTTTATAAAGTAATTTTGGGTGAATTTCTTCACTTCGAAGCGAATGCTCTAGGTATAGTTATTGAGACATAATTAAAAAATATCGTTCCTTGAAAAGTTTTAAAGTAGAAACAAGGCAATCTAACTTTCATGACAATTATCAGAAAGATTAGAAGCTTAGGTCTTTTATATAGTGTTAAGGGGTAAATATATATTTCTTTTATCACTTTTAAGACGGCTTCTTTTATTACCGTTGTCTAACAATAATACAGACTGCAAACACAGAAGTTAGTTTGACGTGTATTTTTCAAACAATGAATCAGCGAAGGGATCTCTAAATGGGCACCCACTCTGTAAGAAATATTAGTCAAATCTCTTACAAATACATCCTATCGTGTTAAAGAATGGAAGGACACATCGAACAGTTTTGGATTTACAAGCAGATATGATGCACATGTCCGGAACGTCTTAGATAATAGTTCAGCCCAATCAAAACTTATGGGAGTTTAAACAACAGCAACAATATCGGATCAAAATGAAATTCTCGAATCTCATTTGATCCAAATGTAAAACAGTATATTAGAAAGACATATGTCAAGATCTTTCTCTGTTATTTCTTGTAAGTAATCTGTAATGCTATAAATAACTGCAAAAGTGTAATTTGAGTTACTTTCAGCAAACTGCCTTTCCCTGTTGAATCTTAGCCGTGGAACTCCAAATCCTTTATGTCAAGTTGAGTAAAAAGTAAGCAACGTTTTGAACCATGA
>NC_142931.1:107798003-107810503 GCF_046866305.1 Octopus bimaculoides
GAATTCCTTTGCGTAAGTACACAGAATTCTCTGGTTACAAATTTTCGTAGTTTATAGTAAATAATTTTCACAACAATCTTAGTATGTTGGACGAGGTGGCAACAAAACAAAAATATAAGAACCCAATTGATGAGCAAAGCAGACTGATAATAATTTCAAATTTTGGCATAAAGCCAGCAATTTTGTGGGGAGGGGGTTAGTCGATTACATTAACACCAGTTCTCGACTGGTACATATTTTATCGATCCCGAAAAGACGAAAGGCAAAGTCAACTTTGAACTCAGAACATAAAGACGGACGAAATGCTGCTAACAATTTTGCCAACTCACTGCTTAACAACAACAACAATAATAATAATAATAATCAAGTTGAGTATTTAGTTACAAGAAAAGCCAACTTTCAACGGGTATTCATCAATTTTTAAAGAGATTTAATATGGTTGCACACGGTTCAGTGAAACAAATGAGAGACGAAACAACCAGTAATGATTTACAAAAATCTTCTGATTTGGAATATTTGGAAGAGGAAAAAGGTACAATGAAAATTTAGTCAGATCGAATAAAAATTAAGTTTAAAAAGTTTAGAAAATACGAGAAAAGAAGTTACCTAAAGGTAAATAGATAAACTAGACGATTTCCTGTTTCAACTTTGACAAAAATTCCTTTCTCGTCTTCGCTCACTTTTAATGTTTGTGATGATGCTAATTAAGATAAGTCTTACGAGGATCCTAAATAAACAAAAATAAATACAGAAAAAGAAACGGAAATAATGCAAGCATTTTATGTATCGATGATGTGTGATCGCTTAAATATTTCGGTGCGAAGGAATATTATATTTAGCTGGCTTTGAAGGGAATAAGAAATATTGACAATTAGTTATCTTTCAAACAGCATTGTTATGAAAGGTAAAGAAAACTAAAGATATTAAAGGTATATTTGATGTTCTACCATTCTAAGTCAAACACGAAAACTTAAAGCTCACCAATTAAAGGAAAAAAAAAACGAAAAAAGACAACAGAAATGCAGACTGTGATCACCAGAGAGCAAAAGAAAAAAAAAAGAAGCAAATTGTTGGTCGTATCAGTAATTGAACATAGAATTGGTAGTATGCAAGTAAATAGAATTCACAGGAGGACAAGCCAAGAATATTACAATAAAGAATATGTAATGGGTTTAGATGCCCAACACAAGGTCAAGTTCTGACGTTAAAATGCTTCATGTAAACTTGTTGAAGAACAGCTTAAAAGACAAGTTTTCTGACTCACCTGTAGGACATCACCCCAAGGAGAGGATTTCCAGAGTACACACATTGAAAAAAATCTCTTTCTGATGAAGAACTACGCTCAAAATCTTACACTCTCTTTTTTTCCATCTTAAATTTCCTCTGAGCGTCAATCTAATACATTCACTATGTACATCCTCTTGCCTTATGTTGGTTTTCTTGTTTTTATTTTTGATTTACCCATATTTTATATGTATATATATATATATATATATATATATATATATATATATATATATATATATATATATATATATATGCGTCTGTGTGTATGTGTGTGTGTGTGTGTGCGTGTGTGTGTGTGTGTGTGTGTGTGTGTGTGTGTGTGTGTGGAGGCGCGTGGCTTAGTGGTTACGGTGTCAGCATCATGATCGCAAGACACTTCACTTCACGTTGCTCCAGTCCACTCAGCTGGCAAAAATGACTAACGCTGCGATGGACTGCGTCCCGTCCAGCTGGGGTACACATACGCCACTGAAACCGGGAAACCGGGCCCATGAGCCTGGATAGGCTTTAAAAGGGTGAGAAAGATATATACATACATATATATATATATATATATATATATATATATATATATATATATATATATATATATATATATATATATATATATATATACACACACAACTTCTGTAACCGTACTGACATTTGTTTCCCATCACTAACCTGAAGCAGATTTACCCAATAGTATTTCAGCAGGCTTGTATAGGTCCCCCCAGCAACCACATGGAAACCTAAATAACCAATGTATTCACATTACGTTATCTAACATATAATTTAATAAAAATATTGTTATATTTGGAGACATTGTTATATTTAGCCATTTTCTTGTTTACTGTTTTTGCCAATAAACACACACACTATTTATTTGATTTTCACTTTAGCTTTATTATCAGAGTTCTTTCGTCACTCATTCAGTGACGTCTTCAGTGACTTTCTATTCATCGTTTCTCCACTCCTCTTTAGTCTTGTCTATTCCATTTTGTCCTTCTGTGGTATTAAGACAAAATGGAATAGACAAGGAAAGACTAGAGAGGAATAGAGACTCGAGGATCAGAAAGTCACCGAAGAGGTCACTGAATGTGTAACGATAGAATTCTGATAATAAAACTAAATTGAAGATCAAATAAATAGTGCGTGTGTTTATTGGCAAAAAGAAAGAACGAAAAAAGTAAAACGACCATCCCCAAATATAACAGTATCTGTTTCAACATACGATTTTACATCAAGAATCTTGCAAAACAAATACATAAACTTAACAAAAATAATTCAACGCATTTTTATTTTATCCTCAAGCTTTCAGTTTTCCAAGAGATTTTTTTTTAATCTTTGACTTTTCTAAACACGTTTACTTTTGTTAAGTGTTTCTCTCTTTGCTTTTATTTTTCCTTTTTGCTTAGCTGAAGAGTTTAGTTTCCAGATGTTGCTCGTTTTGGATCTTGTCATTAGTATTTGGATGCCAGAGAGAGACTGTAGCTTGGAGTGAAGATCTGTCGTTTCGAGCCTTGTCCATCATCCAAGAGTGAGAAAAGCAAGAAAAAGTAGCTATCTTGGGACTTGAACTGGAGCCACATGACTTGTCAACAACCTAGGTCACGACGGCTGGATTTTCCTCACATTTAAACAAAACAGAGCCAAAAACTGCTATTCCTGTCTGCAAATGAATTTATCGAACTCTCTTGAATATTGTTTTGTATGATGATGTACCGTTTCTTGCATACTACTGCCTGAGTATGCAGCACCATATTTAGCATTTCATAACCATAATTGTCACGTTTCTTCTATACTATAGCCTGAGAAAGTAACACCATAATTATGATTTATACCAGTACTTACGTTCTGATATTTCATACATGAAGTCTGCTTTGAGATTTTCTTTTAGCAGTTTTGGGTTCGAATTCGACGGACCATTACTCAAATGAAAATGAATTGCCATATTTCCTTGAAACGTTTTAACCACCGGACGAAATAAAAGAAGTTGATATTATCGATAAAATTAATATGAGGTCTCTCATGGTAAGCATTTTATATAAACGTGAAAAGCATAAAGACATATTCTACATTAATAAAATCAATTCTTCAAAGGAAATTGGATTAATAGAAGTTCCTAACGTCTCCACAATAATAAACCTGTTTTCGTTCTAAAATTAACGCAGTTTCTATTTCAGTTATCTAACATAAATGTTTCTTACAGCCATTGTTAGAAAATTGATATCATGTCAGTTCTATATTTTGGAATTGATTTTCAATTATGTTCAGTAATAATATTTTCTTCACGTTTCAGTTAATAATTTCGAAAGAATATTGCTAGAATATTTTTCAAAAGATAATCCAGAGACATTAATGTAACAAATGTCGGCCGTATGTACATACATTTGCCACAAAAATAATAAAAAGAATGAATTGCAAATTGTAATAAAATTATTTCGAAGGATATCAAACAAACACGACTGAGCCTGAGAAAAGAGTTCATAAGTAATATATTTATTCCTTGACAAATTTACACACAGACGCAAACACATTCGCACACACACGCACATACACGCGCGTGCGCACAAACACAGAAACACATACATACAAACATACACCCACAAGTATGTAATATGTATATGTGAGTATGTGTATATATACATATTATTAATTATACACACACACATATGATTGAGCAAAACAGAAGAAAAGGCACAAGAGGGACTAGTTTTCAAAAATGTGTTATTAAACCAACACTTGAAAGGGAAGGGAAAATATTGTTGACAATTCTGAGGTTAGTCCTTCATCAGAAAAACCAAAAGGAGGAAGGGCGGTGGAATGGCGAGAAGAAGAAGAAAATCAGAGAAAAGAGAGAAGTTAAGGGGCCAAGCTAGGTAGGAATGTAGTTCTGTGGGAAGGAATTAGGAAGAGAAGAGGTGGTGTGTTGTGTGCAAGTATAAGAGCGTAACTGTGAAAGGAGATGGGCATCGGGGGGTGTGTGAGGTACAGGTGGTTAGTTAGTAGTTGATTGTAGTTTTGCAAGAGTGCTATGTGAAGGTGAAACAAGTGAGAAGAAGGTGGGAAAAGGAAAAGAAAAAAAATTGAAGGAAAGATAAAAAAAAAAACAGCGTAATGGGAGAGAAAAAAATATATATAACAAAACTAGGTACGAAGTCAGAAGAAAATTCGTGAGTCTAAAAGGTACGGAGATGAGATAAAAGCATATGATAAATGAAACTAGGTAGGAAGCAGAAGAAATAGTTGCAAAGTGGGGAGAAAAATAAAAGGTTTAGGTATAAAATCGGAAGGAAAAGTAGTTGAGTATGAATGACGTCATGTAGGAATGATTATATCAAAACGGAGACATGTTAAAAAATAACTGTTAAAAGATTATTTAAAACAAGCGAGGTCTGTAGCAGGGATAGATTAGAAAGGATTATTTAGAGAGAGAGAGAGAGAGAGAGAGAGAGAGAGAGAGAGAGAGAGAGAGAGAGAGAGAGAGAGAGTGAGAGAGAGAGAGACAGAGAGAGACAGAGAGAGATAGCAAGATAGATTGAGAGAGTATAGTAAAAAGAATTAAAAAAAGCATTGAATGAAAAATGTCTGGAAAAAGTTATTGGAGGACACCGATGGTAGAAGAGAAAGTGTGTCTATGTGTGTGTATGTGTGAGTGTCTGTGAGCGTGTGCATGTGGATGTGTGGTAAGATGCTTGTTTCCCAACCACATGGTTCTGGGTTCAGTTACACTGTGTGGCACTTTGGGTAAGTGTCTTCTACAATAGCCACGTGCTGACCAAAAGCCTTGTCAGTGGAATTGTTACACAGAAACTGAAAGAAGCCCATCACATAATATGAATGTATGAATTTATGGCTGATACATACATACACACATACATACATGCATACATACAAACATACACACTTACATACAAACATACACACATACATATATATATATATATATATGTATGTATGTATGTATGTATATATATATATATATATGCATATATATATATATATCTGTAAAAATATGTGACACTTATTCAGTAGCCATGATAAAACTCCGAGTTTCGGATGCCAGGGTGGACCCCCCACCCTGGCATCCGAAACTCGGAGTTTTATCATGGCTACTGAATAAGTGTCACATATTTTTACAGATAAATTCCTCTATTTGCATAATATCGAGGTCTCTTTCTTTCTTTTGTTGCCATTCCTGTCAAATATATATATATATATATATATATATATATATATATATATATATATATATATATATATATATATATATATATATACACACGAAATTAATTTGTGTAAAAATCAATAAGAGTACTCCATCTAATGAGAGTCTGATATTACTATAAATGCTTCATACTACATGCATTATATGCACCACTAATAGTTTTACGTACATCAGTACTTTCATCAGGCGCTGATTGAACTATGCAACCAAAAGGTTTACTTTTGAATAAAGGACAGGAAAGCAAAACGTACCTAATGGAAGATTCCACCAAGATGGGTGAATGAATAATAAAAACAAGAGAACATTTTTCAAATGAAAGAATAAAATATTATATACAAAATATTAAAAGCTATATTAAAATAATATTAGCATATATTAAAATATAATTTAAAAAAACTATAAATGCGTGAATGAACATGAAAAGTACGAAGAAAATATAAATATATGAAATATAGAAGAACTGAAATGAACATTCGAGGACACTCAACAGTATCAATAAATATTCAATAATAAGAATAAGTATTCAGTTCAGTATGAAATTTAGCCATAACCAACTACCTTTCTTAGACATTTTGATTATTAAAAATGACACACACATAGAAAATGACATCTACTATAAACCACCAGTAGCTATTATTTTCTTCATACAATCCAAAATATACTAAACCCAACATTCCACTTAACCCAGATAAAAGAATCCGAAGAATTTTCTCCAAACCGGGTGTTCAGAATAAAGGACTTCTTGAATTAAAACAGGCACTACTTGAAAGAAATTGTCAGTCTACTCTAATAGAGAAGAGAATAAAACGCGCCAAAGCAATATACATTGAAGGATTACAAAAAGCCAAAAACCGTTCTGATACACCCAACACACTATCTTTAATTACAACGCATAACCCAAGAAACAATCAGTAATATCCATTAGGCACTTGAATCATACAAAAATAATCGAATGCAATACTCAGAAAGTAACGACAAACGAAACGCCGTTGAGCATTTTGTCTGGCGTGCTAACGATTTTGCCAGCTCGCCAGACAATACAATAAAGTCTATACGAAATAAGAATTATCAAGGAAAGTTCGTTTATTAAAAAAGAAAAATACTAGTCACTGCTGAACAGGCATTAAAACCATCAGTAATACACGACTCTCCTTTTCCTATAAATTAATTATTGTAGAATGTCAACTGCGACTAGTCCTTCATAAAGCCAAAATACATGTAGCAGCTATCATCTATCTTATTTTCTCCACATCTCCTTATTTTACTTACCTATAGCTTGTTAATATGTTCAATTGAAGGGAACTACCACTAATTAATTTATCTGTCTCTGCGACAGAATGATAATAATTATTCTGTCTCTACGACAGAATAATAAGTAATAATTTTCTGTAACACCTTTATGTAAACAATTATTATATTACATATTCATATCTCTCTTTTCTAACTGTCATATGACATATTCAAAGGAGAAAAACCTTTTATGTGACCTTGTCGTGCGATTGTCATATGAACTTAATATGTGGACGCAGACCAGTCAATTTGTACGTTAACGGTTAGAGTTCTGAGCCATATTCCTACTTTGAAAGCAATGTTTACAACAACGGTAAGAATAAACATAATTCGTAACACATTTGAAGCTCTAATGTGTAAAGTATATTTCCATATTTTAAAATATAATTAAATTCTAATTAATTCTAAGATATTCTCTGCGCATGTTCACTTCATTTCTGCTATTCCTACACTTGTTTGAATTAATAACAATGAGTGTGTGTGTGTGGTTGTGTAAGTATATATATATATATATATATATATATATATATATATATATATATATATATATATATATATATATATATATATATATATATATATATATATATATATATATATATATATATATATATATATATATATATATATATATATATATATATATATATATATATGTATATGTATATATATATAAAAGTGAGGAAGTATGAGAGCTGAATATATCTATTTTACCAATTATCATCATTAGGATTACGGTCGTTAATAGCCTCCATCATGCAACAATAATTTCAGTGTATAATAAATTATTTTACATGTGAGCACAAATATGCATGTATTATACAATATAATTGTATATCTATAAACAAGTGCAAATAAAGAAAGCTCATCAGATTACCAGAGCAAAATGATTATGCTAATGTTTCAACTCTAAATGTACATACAAAATTTTCTCCGTATATATATACGGAGAAAATTTTGTATATATATATATATATATATATATATATATATATATATATATATATATATATATATATATATATATATATATATATATATATATATATATAGTGTATGGAAAACCGATACTAGATAAAATTAGCTTGATATTGTCATTCAAAAATATATTTGTTTTATTTTGTTTCATATCATTTAATGGTATTGACAATCCTTAATGTTAACAAAAGACAGGAAGGCATAGGAGAGGAAGTAAAGTAGTTAAAACGAATCTTAGACAGTATATCATATAACTATATGATGATTCTATGAATCCATATATTGCACAACAAATTCATATATATATACATACATATATATATATATATATATATATATATATATATATATATATATATATATATATATATATATATATATATATATATATATATATATATATATATATATATATATATATATATAATGTTGACAGCATACGAATTTAGAAACTTTCGATAGTACGTAAAATAAGGTTTTTTCTGGAAGCAGATAAATCTATAAATAATAGTTATAAATATTGGATTAAAAAGACCTTGGACAGAAAAAGTTGAAGGCTGGACGTGCTACTTTTTCTATCAAAGGATTTTTCTAATGTATTACGTGCTATTATTTGTAGCTTTATTTGCTTCGAGAAGTCATTATTTCAGAAAATAATTATATATATACACACACGCACGCACACATACACATACATGCACACACACATACACGCACACACATATATGCGTACATATGTATATCTATCTATCAACTTGCTATCGCTCTGTCTCTATCTCCCTGTGTATATGTGTGTCTGTATACATGTATATATATATATATATATATATATATATATATATATATATATACAGACAAACACACGTTTCAAATAAAGCAAGACAAAGATTATTTATAAGACATCTCTTTACATCTTACAAGCATTTCATTAGCATACGATGCTTAGCACTTAGCAAATGTAAATCAAGAAATCAAGACGTATTGTAATATTGTCAGAGATGTCTAACTTTTATAGGTGACACTACTGGATTGTAGAAATATTACGTATGAAATTTACATATCTCTGACGATTTGACAATGTCTTGATTATGAAACTTTCATTATGTTAATATAATTACGATATTCCAGGCTACTGAACGGAAAACGATTACTAGCCAATTGCTGTTGCAACCCTCATTCTCTCACACTGTCACAACTTCTATGTTCAACAAAGAGGGCCGAGTGGGTATCTATTTCAGTTCGTTAGTGACTGCATAACTCCTTAAAAATAATTAGTGAAAGCATGACACAAGCTACTAGGTTATACTCGTTTGAGAGTGACGGCTAAGCTATTTATATAACTATTAACATACTTTTTCGTGTACCTATTTGTATACAACACATAAAATATTTGTTCTCTTTGATCTTGTGCGTGTTATCTATAAATTTAGAATCATCAGCACTTAATAAACAAACTACAGAATTGATAACCATTTCCAGCTTCTGAGAATGCATTGATACCTATTAAATATGGGGTTATAAGGTTACTATATTGACACATTGGTGGTGGTGGGGGGTGTCTTTGACAGTGCGTAACAACACTAAAAACGTCCAGTTAAGTTATAATTTTCAAATTTAATGCAGTGAACGTCAAAAGGTTTCTAAAAAATATTTATGCGATGAATAAAAAGATTTTAGCCAATGGTTAAGGCAACTACTTCTATACCCGCTTAAATTTAAATCTCTTGAGCACTACAAAGTGTATTCTATTCGGAGAATATCTGATTCTCATCTATGAAATATATATGTGGTTGTGTGTGTGTGTGTGTGTGTGTGTGTGTGTGTGTGTGTGTGTGTGTGTGCGTGTGCATATATGTGTGTGTATATGTATCTCTCTCTCTCTCTTTATATATATATATATATATATATATATATATATATATATCTACCCTTTTATTTGTTTCAGCTATAGGACAGCAGTCATAATGGAACATTGCCTCATAGGGTTAGTTGAACAAATGTGATTCAATAATAGCTTGAATCAGCTCTATGCAACTTAAAATTTCGGAGGCTCGTAGAACGAACCTACGAAGCTCTCAGCTGCATTGAGCTGAGTCAAACTGTTATTGAATAATATATACCAAATGTGTTCAGCGCCACTTTCTTTTGCTTATCCGCTCACTTGTGTGTGTGTACACACACACACACACACACACACACACACACACACACACACACACACACACACACACACACACACACACCACACACACAGAGTACACAGACAAAGAAAATAATGGGGGAAATGGTATGGTGTTACAAGCCTGACAATCGTTCCTGGGGGCGCGGAGTTACTTCATAATGTTGGAATATGTAGTTCAGCAAAATAAGCAACCAATAATGGAAACAAATAATCAGTGGATAGATTCGGCCTCCGTCTTCATAGTGGAGAGATAAAAATCTGACAGAAATAGCTGTCAGACGTATAACACCATACTTTCTTTCCCGTGTTCTTGTACTCTGTGTAAGTTTGCCTTTTCTGTGTCTTTTGTACTCTGTGTTAGATTGCTCTGTTAATACATAAATATCTATATATTTGTTGTAGTGAAATGTTACACTCCTTCCCACGTGACTCCTTACCTCCACTGTGTCGTATTTCTTCCCTCTCGTGTAAAATGTTGTGAGACTTTTTACCTTCTTTAAGTATTCCTCTATAGCCTCTACCCTGCATATTTCTATATTTTTCGATGTTGTGGACAGCGTTCTAAACACCACTGTCCACTTCATCACGCTCGCTGTTCAATTTCTGGCGGTGTCAACCTCAAACTGGTTCCATCTTTCTCTATGAGTCTGTTGAATTCCTTTAACTTCTTCTGCTCCATCTTTAATCGCTTGTACCTGTAACACGTCAGCTGTCAAACTTCTTCCAGTGGTTGAAGCATAGCTGCCGGCTGGAAGTGGTTCGCACTCCTTCCTCTGCTTCTTGTCTACTTCACCCATGACTGGGGAAGAAAGCAATTGTAATTTCACAGACAAAAACAACATCAGCAATTCAACAGTTTAACAATGATATTCAACAAGTGCGTTCACCTTTACGAGAAACATTCAACCAGTATATAACAATTTAACTCCCAATTTAACTTACAGAGATCAATAATGATCCAAAAATACCCCACCAAAAATGCCTCGCCGACTGTAATTCTCTTTATTTGGCACCTAGGACATGACACAGAGGGAACAGCACAAGGACAGACAGAACACCACAGTGGGGACAAAAAACATAAAACGAATGAAAAATGTAAGAATGTACAAGTACAATGAAATCGATGGTGATGAAACGGCTGCATGCGCCCCACTCACATGCAGTACCATTTGAACGTTCTTACTTTCAGTTTATAATCTTTTTGTTTTTCGGTGTTTTTTACTGTTAACATTTTGTTTACTATTCTTTTCCTTTTTCTCTGTTTTCCTTTTTTTCTCTTTTTAAACAACAATTTACTCTCTTTTTTCAATATCTTATGTATGGCTCTATTTCACTTAGTTCTACTAGTGGCGGTAGTTCATCGAATTCCACCACGAATGTCGATGATTCAACATTTCTTTGTCGATTAAAATCTGTTTCACTA
The DNA here is from genome assembly GCF_046866305.1 of Octopus bimaculoides. Taxonomy (NCBI): domain Eukaryota; kingdom Metazoa; phylum Mollusca; class Cephalopoda; order Octopoda; family Octopodidae; genus Octopus; species Octopus bimaculoides. The sequence goes on from NC_142931.1 coordinate 107,809,374, forward strand.
TATCACCGTACATCTCTTTGGACAACTTAGCTCTTATAACTGATTTCAGTTTCGTTATCATTTTTTCTGTATTTTCGTTTTTAGCATATGTCAAAAAATTCCAACTATGATATCTCCGCCTTCTTTCTTGTTTACCATGTTCCACTCTTGGCGCCATTTCTTCCATTTCAATTAGTGTCGCTGTTTCTTCTCGTTGCTGCTCTACTTCCAAAAACTTTCCAATTATGCTTGTTTCTGTCTCCTCCTCCTCCTCCTCCTCCTTCTCTTCCTCCTTTTCCACCTCCTTTTCTACCTCTTTCTCGATCTCTTTTTCAACATTCTTTACGACTTCTTCCTCAATCTCCTTATCTGTTTCTTTTTTCTTTTTCTGTCTCTCCGGTGGAAAGCCCACTCTTTCTTTCCTTTTTTTCGTTTTTTAACCACTTCAAATTCCTCCTATATTCCTGTTGTCTCCTCCTGTCATCCTCTTGTACCACATCGTTCAACCTCTCCTGCTCCTCAAACCGTTCCATTTGTTGCTGTTTCTTTTCTCTCTATGGGAACCTCGCCTTCATGTGGCCTTTCTCGCCACACAAGTAGCATATGGGAGGCCTGCCCTCCACCACCAATCTCAGTCTCATATCTTCGGGTAATATAATTTCTTCTGGAATCTTATTCATGTCTGAACTGCCATCTCGATTCCGTAACCCTATCAGTTGAGACTATTTTCATTCTTGTTACTCTCAGGATCTTCGCATCCTCCTCCATATTGTACATTACTGCAGCAACCAGCCATGTTTCATTCAACTCTGGTGGTACTTTTCCCACCCTTACTCTGACAACTCACTTGCCACAGTATCTCGGTAGGAGCACCCACCCTTCTGTCTTTATGGCATCAGTAGAGTGCTTTATCGCTTCGTCTTCGCTTGCGAATCGCACCTCCACTGTATCATATCTTCTTCCTCTTGTCATAAACGTGGTGACCTCTTTGACCTCTTTTAAACACCACTCAATCTCTTCTATTGTAGCTATTTCGATTTTCCATGTCGATAACTTCAGTGTTTTGTATATAACTCGTTTTTTATCTCCATTTGTTCAGTCAACTGGGGGGGCGTCAATTTTCCTTCCCTCTTACATATTTTTCAAATGTA
>NC_142931.1:107815503-107845503 GCF_046866305.1 Octopus bimaculoides
AGAAATTTAAATCGATTAAAATCAATTGAAATTATCGAAAATAAGTTCTATTCAAAAATATAGCTACTCGTCAGATCGTAAGTAGAACAATAATTAGATATATATCTCAACCAACAATAAGTACCAAATGAATTAATATGAAATACTTATTATATAAAGATAGAAAAATTATTTTAAAAATATCATAATATCAAAATAATAACCATTCAATAATCATCCCTTCATCCATAATAATAACATGTATATTATATACAAAAAACATCTTACCTAAATTATCATTGTTTTAAATTATCATTGTTTTAAATACAAGTTGAACGAAGTTTAAGTTTAAAATAATAATGAAGATAAAATTAGTACATATTTAACCGGTGTAATAGTTAAAGCTATACTATTTAAAGCTAAAGACGTTTATTTAATTATGATTAAAGATCAATTGAATAATAGAAAAATACAAGATTATTTATTTCTACAAACGTAATAATAAAAAATATGAATGAAAAAATTATGAATGGAAAAAATTATGAATGAAAAAATTAGGAAAGAAAAAATTATTAAGAATAAAAGGTTAAACTTTATATATATATACAAAGTTTTGATTTATAAAAAAAAAACAAAAACAAAAAAAAAAACAAAAAAAAAAAACTTTAACGATATTATAAACTATAAAGATTAATAATTAATCAAATAATATTAATAAAAAATAATCGAAAATATATCAACACTATTCCAATCGAAGTTCTAATATTATGTTGAAATGAAACTATAACTTCTAAATAATATAGTGTTAAATAAGTTATCTATTAAAATAATCTATAAAGAACCAAATGAATAGTATAAAAACAAGAATACATATTATTTTCAAATAGTAGAAAATCTTTAGCAAAGTGAAAACAGTACTTATCCAAATTTTTCCGTAATTCAAACTGAAAAACTAAGACGTTATCTAATAGCTATAGCGTTTTAAGCAAGAGTTCGCGCGAAAATACTACGTTAAAAAAGAACGTTAAAATAGAGAATAGAATACGAAAGCATGAATGAAATAATAATACTTAAATAAATGAATGAAAAATTTAAAATTTATATAACTAACAACATAAAAAGAACAAAAAACTATAGTTATCTTATAAAACATATTAATAAATATTAAATTCTAATATATAATAAATAAATAAAAATATTAATAGTCGTAAATTAAATAATATTAAGAAATAAACTAAAATACTACTATTGATTTAGTCTTATCAAAATCGTCGTGTCATTGTAATATAAAACCTTAAACTTACTAAAATATTAACCTACCAATAAAAACAAAATATAGCTACTAGAATAATTAAATAGATACCCCAATACACACCCTAATACATACATACATACATATATACATACATACATACACATATACATATATATATATATATATATATATATATATACATATATACATATATATATATATATACATACATACATACACACACATATACATACATACACACATATATATATACACTTACATGCATATACAAATATACATACGAATATACAAAATAATATACGTATATACACACAACATACACACATATATATACACATAAACACTAATAAAAGCATATACATAAATAAAAACATACACACACATATTTGAAAATTGGTTATGAAACACGTGTAATCTTTTTATTATATTTATCTTATGATATTTACTTTACTTTATATTATACTCATTTATTGTGCTTTTAATTATTAATTTTTCTATATGTGATAGTGGATTTTCATCGATGAGTTCTTGAAAATTGGTTATTTTCCCTAAAACTATATATATATATATATATATATATATATATGTATATATAATAACGGCAAATAATATACTGGGAGAAATAGCGCGGGTAAGACTTTGGACAGTGAGTGTAATGGTATGGTCCATATCACAGGGCTCAGAAGTTAGAGGCTAGCTGCTATTTAATAGAGCATGAAACACGATGTAACTCTCATAGCCTGCGGAAATTACTCCTGGAAATGAGTTTCTTTACCATTCCATACTATTTTCCTACCATTCCATACTATTTCTATTAGGTTGTTTTTATTTTACTTTATTTTTTTTTACCTTATTTCCCCACATGTTAGTCCCTCTGATGAAGCCATGGAGCTCAACCATTGTCCAAACGCTGTCAAGTGTTTGTTGAACCTTTGTAAAATCCCTGTATATCACTGGCGTGATATGGAAAACATGGTAGAAACGGCTGTAAGAGTTTAGTATTTGTTCACTCATTTATTCTTTGTTTATTTTGTGTATCTATGTATTTACTTATTAATTTGCTAATTTCATTCGTTTGTTTGGATCACTCATACATATAATTGTAACCAGTTAATAAATATGTATAACTGAATGTTTATAGGATGGTGTTTGTCGATTGTCTATCCTCTCCATTTTCTTATTTGCCTTAGAAATCCTGGGTAAATTTCTGTTTTACCCCCACCCATATCTAGTATTCAGTTGCGATATTGCCCTGCAATATGTATGTATGTATGTATGTATGTATGTATGTATGTATGTATGTATGTATGTATGTATCTATCTATCTATATACATGTATATATGTATGTATGTATATATGTTTGTATATATACATATATATGTATGTATATATATATATATATGTATATATATATGTAAGTATGTACATATATGTTTGTATATATATGTATGTATATATATGTATGTATATATATGTATGTATATGTATATATTTATATGTATATATATATGTATATATGTGTGTATATATATATATATATATATATATATATATATATATATGGATAATGATAAATGGAGCAAAACGCATATCTTCCCAAAATGTATCACTTCAACTTGGTATACCTACCTGTAAAACGGCTGTGATATCTTGTTTTTTAGTGTAATTTTGCTACCTCTGGTAACTATTAACGTATTTAAATTATCGAAAGTTTTAATAGCTGAGATAATATTAATATATACATAAACTAATATATATATATATGTATGTATTAGACAAAAATAGATAACAAAGCCAAGGCTGAAAAGATTTTTCAGGATATTTCAATCGCTTTCGGAGTAATAATAATAAAAAGTAACAACAGAAGAATGAGACCTTGATATTTGATGAATAGAGGATTAGTTATATATGTTATAATTTAGGGCAAACAGTAGAAGGCTGTCATAGTACTCGGAATTTCGAATGTCGAGGCCGACGAGAATGTATCGTAGCTACTCGCCCCGACATTCGAAACTCCGTGTACTATAATGACAAACTTTTACTGTTCTAAATTATAACACACACACACACACACATGCAATTTAAACTGTAAGTTGTTCGACAAAGGACCAGTATTTAGAACAATATGTATATTGCCGTTCGTGTTACTGCCTATATATCTTTTGTTTCGAATTCAGTGTTTGGGTGTCTCACAGCGAAAATGTAGTAAATAAAACAAAACACAAGAGATTGTCTATAACTGCTTACACCATCTTACGTGTAACTAAAATGTGAGATGTATTCTGGCTGCGTCGCTTGAAGAAAAAGAATTAAAAAATGATGGAGATAAGAGAGTCATAGAATAAACTATTAGGTGTAAAATAATAATGGCATCAAATTTTGGGACAAGGCTAGCAATTTTGTGGGGCGGTATTACTTGACTAGTATCTTATTTTATCGGCCCTAGAGGGATGAAAAGCAAAGTTGTCCCCTATGGAATTTGAACTCATAAATAAAGTTGAGTTGGAAGACATTTTATTTGACGCTCTAACGAATGCGTATGCCCAATAAAATATTAAGTTACGGACAGTTAAAATGAGGGTTGGGTTGTGAGGGGAATAATACTTCGCTCGAATTTAGAAGACATAATTAAATGAAAAGGAAAAGGTAAGATTAAATTTTTGGAATAAATGTTTACAATAGAGAATGGAACGTTGAATTCGTCGATACGAGAGAAATATAGTTAACTGAGATAAATATAATTAAATGTCAGTGTTAATTACTTATTTTTGAATTAGTGTTCTAATAATATTAGAGTTCAGACAGTCTGTGTAATTTTTGGTATTAGGAAGTGATTCTAGAAAGTATACAGGGTATCGAATTATGCAGTCGGGTAAAACAAAAGACTTAGCTAATGAGGTTTGGCAATTTAGTGTAGAGATTAGATGAGATTAGATTAGCGGGGTAAATAAATAAAAAAAAAACAGAGGAAAACTTAGTGAGTTGAGAAATTTGAATGACGACTGTTGGTGCTACCACCTACAGTTGCTTTCGGAGTAAGAGAAGGTGTTAGAAAAGGTTTACTAAGAACTAAAACAGAGGGTAAAGTTTCGCTTGAAGAGGAGAGAATCGCGCGCGCGCACACACACACACACACACACAAGAATAAATCCAAGTCTTGATTGAAAAGTTAATGTTGCGAATGCGGGTTAAATATATATAAATTTAATTGCAACTGTTGTACTTCAGTTGTAATGAAATTTATGTTATCGGCCTTTTATAGTTTTCGGTCTTCAAATTTTTCTCAAATGACATTGGGCAGCTCGAAACTGTAGTTACATCCGATCGAATCACGTACTTGCAAAGCGAACTTCTAAGCCATATCCGTAAATGATTCTGATTGATGCACTTAGTTATGTTTGCAAGCAGCAGCAGTAGCAGCAACCGAAGCTGCTGCAATTACAGCAATAACATCAATGGCAATAAAACATCAAAACATTCACAAAGATTAAAAAAAAGTCTTTAAATGTACTTTATTATTCATACTACTGCATCACGATTCTTTTTTATAATGCCATTTTTAATACTTTCTAATTACAATGTGATGACTATTCTGTCATTACGTTTTAAGCACACGCCTGTGTGTATCTGTGTATGCTATAGATCAAGGTTATCTACTATTTATGGAACAGTTCAATGATTTATTGACAAGTTCATACAGTTCTTTGCACTTGAAATAATGCGTTTATACTTCGTCCAATATATTTGCCATTGGAACGTTTAAGCTTCAAGTTGATGATGGATAAGGCTGCAAAAATGACGCACCCACTGATTATCAGAACTAGTAAAACGCCCAGCAATTCATCAATTCCTTGTGATCGAAATTCAAACATCGTTTCTGTAAATAAAGAAAGGAAAATAATACAGCAAAAAGAAGTACTTCCAAATAATAAGTTTAACGATTTCTCATATTTTAGGGGAGGAAGTAATCGACAAAAACGGAAAACAATAATTGAATGGAGCTTATTTTAAACATCACGGAAGGATTACAGGCACATTCTATCTCAATCAGAGACCCAAACTTAGAACGTAAAGCGACATAACTGAATACTGTTTTCGAGTTTTGGCAAGGCCAGCAAGTTCGGGAGAGGGGTAGGTCAATTACATCGACCCCAGTGTTTCACTGGTGTTTATTTTATCGACCCTGAAAGGATGAAAAGCAAACTCGATCTCTTCTGAATTTGAGGTCAGAATATAAAGACGGACGAATTGCCGGTAAGCATTTTGCCCGGCGTGCTAACGATTCAACTAACTCGCCACCTTACATAAATAAATATATCGATGCGTTTTGATCTTGGTTCTGTCGAGTGAAAGCAATGAGTCGGGGAAAAGCTCATAATTTTCCATATTTGATTAAATAAAACAAGATTTACACACATGCACACGCACACATGCACACACTCACATATGTATTATGTATATATATAACCTTACAGGATTACATTTTCATCCAGGGGAGGCCAACATGTTGATTAAGACAGTTGAGTATTGGTCTAAAATGTATATTTTGGTGATGCAAATTTACGTCTCAAGCACGGATAAACAAAATGTAAAAACCAGCGGAAACCATGTGCATTCTGAGCTCAAAACTTGCCACTGTAAACTTTTCTTTTCCAGTAACACATATTTGATACTCGTCATTGCATCTCTTCTCTGGACTAATTAGGAGATGCTTTTTAATATTAGACCAATATAGATGGTTGGTATAGCAAGCAGTAAGCTTCGTTTTCAACTTCCAGGTGAAACTAACTCGCATGATGGACGCCCCTTAAACATTGGGTAAAAAGCCAGACGTGAATCGCAAACGAGTATGGTTTGGTAGCATGTAGCATGCTTACAGTAATTATTTTCTTTAGATTACTAAGTTGTTGTAAATAAAAAGAGACCACCTCACAATTCTCCCATTTTTTGACCCAGTGGTATATTCAGGATGTGACAGTTGGAAACAGGGAGAGAAAGAGAGAGAGAGAGAGAGAGAGAGAGAGAGAGGGGGAAAGGAGAGAGTGAGAGAAAGTGAGAGAGAGAAAGAGAAAGAGCGTATTGCACCATTATTCATCTGGTAGTAATTTTGGGCTGAGTAATCTAGAGCAGCGTGAAATGAAGTGCCCATGTTAACGACACAACTCAGCGTCCGGTCTTATTAGTTCGTTCATTTGGTTGCATTAGAATCGTGAAATATTGCAGCAAACTTCCCACTCATATGAACGTTAAACTGATTCTAGAGTTTCTTCAAGTATCAATTAGTTGGTTTTTATGTAAGTTATGCTGTTACTTCGTCCATGTCAACTTTGTTCAGGCAGATCTATGATCAAAAGTACTCTATTCGTGTTCCCTATGTCTTTTACGAGACATATCTATTTAGAATTACACCAGCCAATGTGGTCATTAAACATTTAGATAGATCCAGAATCTCTAATGATTTAAAAGAGGTTTGATTTATAAGTGGGAAAGAGATCTAGGCCCTGGAGTATCTGCCAGGATGCGTTTTGATGGTTAAATTACTGGTTGTAAAAGCTGGAATTCGGTTTTTCTATCTGCACCACTACTGTGTAATAAGTCGTCGTAGACAATAGCTTCATGTCCTCAATACGGGAACAGATATGGCTGGAGAGTTGTTGGCGGTTGGAGCTGCTGGGAAAAGGAATGGCGAAGAGAGATTTTGAACCAGAGTAACAAGTCCTTTTTGATATCCAAGCGTGAGAGGATAGCGCGATACGAGTGGAATCTATACATGTACTTAAAGACGTTACCTTTCAAAGTGAATGCAGCCAGGAATACAGTGAGGGGACTAGAGTGAAAGGTGAGAAATTGTGACGCGGTGTAGAACAAAGTGAGTCTTTCTCCTCTTGCTTGGAAGTAATAAGTGGAGTCGAGATTAGATCTGAAACTCCAGCTTTCGGGAAAGTGGAAGAAGATTTTCCCGGCAGATTTAGTGTTATTCTTTGATTGAAACGTGTAGAGAATATCAGCAATCCTTGTAATCATGATAATTCTTTTCTGAGAGCAGGGACAGAATGCATGCAACATAAAGATGCACGCTAAATGAATCCATGGGCAAGTAAGAAGCAACACTCTTGAAAAATGCGTAATTAGAATCCATGTTAGGTTTGAAAAATCAAACCTTAAAGAATTATATTTGAAAACCCAGTGGGCAAACAGGAATAATTTTTGTAAAGCTGAATCACGTTAACAAACAAAACTATAGAATTGAACAAAATAAATGACTCATGTTAATTCAAAGAACTGTTATTTCTTTCAATTGGATTGGTAGTTACTTCTTCAAAGTCCAATGTCTATAAGACAGTTCTTTAGCAGAACAAAGGATTAACCTAAAGGAACAAACGCCTTTGACACATATGCATGACATCTGAAAATAATAAATTCAGTGTAGAAGGCAAATTTGTTATATTTCCTATTTTATGTTGCTTTATCGATTTTTACAGATGGCGTGTGAAATTTGTACATAAAAATGCTAATCATTTGAAAAAAAAAGCATAAATCTTTGAATAATGAATCCATAATGATACTATGAGGTTAAATCATTTTATAAGATACAAGCTTAAAGGTCTTTACTAGCCTACTTTTCGTCCTCAAGTTAAACTGTATTTAGCTTTCTCATTTTCATTCATCAGTAAAAACTAACCAACACATACAAAAATTAATTCTTTTTGTCCGTTAATTCAAGGGTGTGTCCTCCACAGATGTACTTTTACAAATGTTTAACAAGTTGCCACAAAAATCCTCTGATACACCATTTTAATGAAAAATTTCAACAACAAACGCACGGTATTCGGTGGTTCAATCCATAGTGGTAACTAAAACAAAGGAGAGTAAACGATTAGCTGCATAAAGACACCATTATCACTTGCCTAACTTTACTAGAACCACACCAATGGATGTACGGAATACAGGAGATTTTTTCTGCTGCATCCTGTACTGACATAAATCCTGTTCAACCAATAAATGCCTTCATTTACATTCTCCATTGGATGTGGAGAAAGTCAAGGAGACTCACTAGTGCGCAATCATTCAAAGGAACGTGAAGAAAAATCTAAGACATGATGATAGTCTTTTTAATTTGTTATTTTATCTGGAGTAATTATTTTGTGGGATAAAGTGTATATGTCATTACTCTATCATCATATCGTTTCAAGAAGAAAAAGAACAGCGTCTATAGCATTTGTAGACCTGTTTAATTAGTTGATTTATGTAGAGAAAACGTGAGCAGAGAATGGTTTCCGGAGAGGAAGGACTGAGATAATGTTTAGTATGTGGTTCATGAGTAAGATGCATAAGAAAAGGAAAGAAAAAAAATATGTGATCTCATCTTGTGAGTGAATTTGGTCGACGGAAACTGTGGAAACCCAACGTGTATGTATATATATATTAATGTAACCCTGTACTCTTCAAAGGTAGCTGTTATGGAATGAAATATGGCGACTACACGCGCGCGCACACACGCACACTAAATTTTATTTTTATACAACATATTTTTTATAAACAATCACCCATATTGCTCCATGATAGATTTTCCCCTGTATTAACATCCTAAGTTTCTTAGCGTCTTGCCCCTTTAACTGGTAATTAACATCATGATTTAGAGACTTTCCCTTCCCAGCCTCCTTTTACAGACAGTTACTTTATATCCAATTGACTACTCCCCATGTCTTCTTTCCTTCCTGAGGAGAAGGGATACATATGACAATATTTACGACCATATCTAGCCATGAGCTGTCAACTCACTCTTGCCCTTTATTCTAAACAGACACAGTCCTCTAGTCTTAGATTTAGTAGTTGATGAAGAGATAAATGAATTAGAAATGAATCACAATTCTTTACAAGCTATGACCCCAATGGGCTTCATGCGATTCTTGGAAGTGTAGTCTATTCTTAGCTACAATAGCGACAACATGAATTTCTTCCATCTTCTTGCTCTGTTAAAATATTTGAGAAAAAATTATATTAATGTGTCCAACTGGTTAAAATTCTATTTATCTATATGTGCAGCTGATGATGACACTACATTTAAATTGATGTAAAGATTGCATTGTTCAATTAAATAGAGCCGCTTGAAACGGTCGTACCGCATCACTACTTGATATCCTGTTGTTATTTTGATTTTATTCCCCTTACTTCGAGCTGTACGGATAATACCGGACTGACTTGGTGCTTCAACTTAAGTACCTAATTCAACTGAATCTCAATTATTTCTTATATATATATATATATATACATATGCGATGGACTGGCATCCCATCCAGCTGGGGGGAACACATACGCCATAAAAAACTGGGAAAACCGGGCCCATGAGCCTGGCTATGCTTTAAATGGACGTGTAAGAATATATATATATATATACTCGAATGCATGTGTACATCTGTGTATGTATGTCTTTGTGTCTGTGTTTGTCCCCCATGCCACTGATTGACAACCGGTATTGATTTGTTTATGTCTCCGTAATCTAGTGATTCAGCAAAAAAGATCGCTAGCATAAGCACGAAACTTCTTAAAGAGAGTTTTGGTCGATTTGCTCGGCTAAACTCTTAAAGGCGGACCCCCTGTATGACCACGTCCCATGACAGAAACAAGTAAAAGATAAAACATAAAATATAAACGATACAAAGTTTGAAAGCTTAAGTTGCTTAAAAAGTCGAGCAGGTAGAGTTTTCTAGTTGTACCTTGATGTGTATTGTGACTGTCTTCTAACTGATAAATGGGGTTATATTATCCTCTATTCCCCATATGTCACGTTCAACAAGATTTTTGTTCATTGAAGCAGTTTATGTGAATCTAGTTTGTGTGCGAACGACGACTATGATAGACAATTTATAGAGGATTGTAGACTGTTCTCATCTATACAGGAACGTATGTATGTGTGAAAGTATGTGTTTTTGTGTGAGCGCTTAGCGTGGGTAATGGGAACAACGAATAGGGTGTTAATAATAATTGGAAGAGTTTAGTTGACATATACACAGCAAGCTATATATCAGAGAAAGCCTTATCAATGCAGGACAGCTTTAAGTTAGACAGAAAATTTCTGATTCAAGTGATGAGAGACAAGTAGAATACAAATGCAAGAAATTTAGCTTTAGATTACTCGCCAAATGTAATGCTTGTTTATTCACATTATTTTGAGTTAATCATGCATTTTCTCGTGGCTTAATGATTTTGATGATGTGATTATTTATTTCGAAAAAGACATTGCAGGGTCGGTGTTAAAGGCCGGATCTGGTCATTTTGAACATAAAAATGGTAGAACATTAAGGCTACTTTAAATGCTAAGGAGTTAAATTACTTATAAAACTCAGCAGGAGGCTTGCCTTGATATAAAGATGAAGGCATTACCTTTGAAGAAATTCTCAAGTACAAGAGACCACTGGAGTGTGAAAAGGGTACCTTATAACATCGAATAGGAAAATGAATAAATAAAAATGTACATATGCTAATTTGATTTATTATACAACCATTCATTGATATTTATAACTATTAATTATGGCATCCCAAATGGAGAAAGATGAGAATGTGTATCTAGTATTTCATATTCTGAGTTCAAATTCTACCGAGGTCGACTTTGCCTTTCATCATTTTAGGATCAATAAAATAAGTACCAACTGAATGCTGATGTAATCGACTTAGACCCTTCCCTGAACTTGCTAGCCTTGTGTCAAAATTTGAAATCAATATGTATTTACTGTTATTTCAAAAATAATATCTTGACCGTCATATAACAGTTAACTTTAGAAGTATATATTAGCCGGCATGGATATCAGAAAATATAGCATACATACAATCATTATCAATTTACTTTTATCAAAGTTTTTGGTGCTTATAGAAAATGATGAAATGATTACTAATTTTAAAAAAGAAAAATATTTATTATCTTTAAATAAAATCATATCAAATAAACTTCTTATATGCATGTTTGCAATAAATGTTTAATATTTTTCTAAATTCTATCAACGTAATCGCAAGCTACTCCATCGAAAATTTAATTAAAAGAAGTACAGTTTTTCAGGAAGTAACCATTGCCTACCACCAAGCCTCGAATAGGCAATCCTTTTGCCCCTCTTATATAACTATTTCTGTATCTCTCTTTTTACTCCATATCTCTACCTCTCTGTATACATTGTAAAATATGACTAGAGAACAACGCAACCAACCAGCCAGCCAGCCAGCCAGCCAGCCAGCCAGCCAGCCAGCCAGCCAGCCAGCCAGCCAGCCAGCCAGCCAGCCAGCCAGCCAGCCAGCCAGCCAGCCAGCCAGCCAGCCAGCCAGCCGATATCTATATTTGCTCTATACAGGCTATCATTATATAAATCCTTTGTTTACACTTTTCAGCAGAGAGCTTGACAATTGAACTCGTGCGATTCGACCGAGTTGAGTCATATCAATTATTACATTGTTCGAATTGCATGTTCTCTGGCTAGATTACATATAATCTATACATATCATATTTTTATAATTTACTGGTATGTAATTGAGAATCATTTCACACAGTTGTTATATATATATATTACACACAATAATTATGTTACTACAATCGCTGGTTAATTGAATTAATCACTTCAGTTGATATCTTTTTCCAGATTAGAAACACATGTTGGTTTTTAAGTACATAATAAGTTTATTCTCTGGTGTATTTTAAAGGTAGTTTATGCGACGATCAACCGATCACACCATTCATGAAATACATTAAATCACATCACATTCATATAATACGTTATAGGACAGAAATATTGGCATAATTTGAAAACCAAGATTATATTAGAAACCAATATTAATTGGCTGTGAAAATAATAATTTATCTTTTAAACATGCAATTTTTAAACGGTTTAAAACAATAAGTAAATTCCTAAATCGAATTTCGATTCTGCAATAATTGCTAATCATTATATATCTAATGAGGATAATGGTGATGATGTTGAAGATAATGACGGGGATAAGTAAGGTAATGGCGATGATAGTGATTATGGTAGTAGTGGAGGTGATAATACTGATGGTGATGATGAATTATGTAAAGGTGGAATCGTCATAAACTTGATAAATATTTTCGGAAAGACAGTGTTAATTCTTGTACAACAGACGACAAAGTTGCTGAAAAACCACAGCAAAGCAATTTCGATTCCCAGTTGAAGCAATTTCACTTCACTTACATTGCGAGCATAAAGGTTTATATATATCGTTTTTTCTCCATTTTCTTCCCTCTCAATCCTATTTGTCGAAGAGCATAGGCTCAAAATGCCAAAGACTTTTCAATTCTTCTCGAGCGTCAAACTAATACACCTGCTTGTTGTTCCTTCACCTGTCTTTGTCTTTTGTTTTCTATAAATTTGAACTACACAGACACACAGACACACACAGATGTAGGTATGTTTGTGTGGTTAAGAAACTCACTTTGCAACCACATGGTTTCGGGTTCAGTTCTATTGCGCGGCTACTTGGGCAAGTGTTTTCTATATAGTCCTGGATCGACCAAAGACTTAAAAACAGAAACTGTGTGGAAGCCTGCCGTACATGTATACATACACACACACACACACACACACACACACACACACACGAATGCTGCAGGTTTGCTTGAATCGATGTATCGTCACATAAATATATGTATGCATTTATATGGGTGTATATATATATATATATATATATATATATATATATATATATATATATATACACACGTATATGTATGCATGAATGTGTATGTATACGTACGCGTGTATGTGATGTTTGTGTCTGTGTTTCTCCACCCACGCCATTTGACAACCGATGCTACTTTGTTTACGTCCTTGTTACTTAACAGTCGGAAGAAAAAGACCGGTAGAATAAGTACCAAAGTTAAAAAATACGTGCAATACTAGATTTGTTCGACTAAACCCTTCAAAGAGGTGTTCCAGCATGGCCATGGTACAGTGGCTGAAACAAGTAAAAAAAAAAGACACTTCGCTTCCTACAAATTTGATACTCTTGTTCTCAGTCATCAGAAAACATGAAAACATCATTTCTGAAACCTTATAGTCAGAATGTGAGGCTGTGTCAAGTCTTCTTATTCACGATCCAGTTTATTCTGTTCCTTGCGAAAGGAAATGATTAAGAAAAAGAAAAAGAAAAAAAAAATTGAAGAAACCCATTTCTTCCTATTCTATAGTTCTTAGATCCATGATATTCTGAAAAATAGAAATGAATGTCATATCGTATGACATTTTGTTCGGAAACAAAAATGAAACCAGATTGTTTTTAATATCAGCTTTGATAATTCCAACCTAAACCAACTTGACGTATGAATTCATTCCGTCTTTAACCACACAGACACACACACACACAGACACACACACACACACACACACACACACACACACACACACACACACACACACACATACACACACACACACACACACACACACACACACACACACACAATTATGTATATATAGTGTTTTCTTTTTAGGAAATTCTATTCTAAATCATTTTCTCTATCCATTCGAGAATGTATAATTCTGAAAACTCTGCTTTTTCTTCAACCATCAAATTGTACGAATTCTAATTGAACATTCACAATAAAAACTCCACTAAGAAAATATATCACAATAAAACCCCCACAAAGCTTCTCCTATTCTTCTGTTTACGAAACTTCCAAGGAAGGTAGTATAAGTTAATGTATTAATATATATAAATTTATATAAAAAAACAAAACAGTTTAAATGGTAAACACCTGATGACCCCAAAGAACATGATAACCTGATGAGATTTCGAGAGTTAAATGCATCATGGTTTTTCACTATATTAAGCAGATAGCTACTTTAATCACTGAATAAAGTAGCTACCTGTGAGATTTTTATGAGATTCGAAATTCAACAGAAATGATATTTATGATAAAAGTCACCTTTTATCCTTTATCTTTTATCCTTTATCTTTTATCCTTTTAGGGTCGATAAACAGTCCCAGTCCTGTACTGGGATCGACTTTTCTTTTGCTCTCCCTTTTTCTGCCTGACTTTTCTCTCTTCTCGAATAAATCGTCTGTGGGCAGTTCTCGACAGGGATGGGCTATGCCAGGTCTAAGAATAATACCCAACCAAGACACACCGTATGTCACGACGGAGCTCCTACGATTCCATCAAAGAGTTGAGAGCATAAGGCAAAGAGGGCTATTACACTATAGCTGAGGCTATGAGGTGTGTAATAAAACTGAATCCAAAATTCGGTTTTGATTGTCATTTGACACAATTTCAGTTTACCCATACTAGTAGAAACATAATCGCCATGACTGATAATTTCCTCGTTCTAAGAGAGGGAGAGAGAGAGAGAGAGAGAGAGAGAGAGAGAGAGAGAGAGAGAGAGAGAGAGAGAGAGAGAGAGAGAGAGAGAGAGAGAAAGAAAGAGAGAGAAAGAGAGAAAGAGAGAAAGAGAGAGAGAGAGTGAGAAAGAGATAGAGAAAGCCTATGCATAGTCGCACGACCTATTGGAGATAGCAGCTTAATCACTTTCAAATCACACTCAACTGTATTAAATAAATAAAGGAGATAATGAAGAATATAGTTCTAGAAATACAATTAAAAGTTGTGGTAGTCATAACTGGAATGTCATTCAGAGTTAACCTGCGGCTAATGAACAGCCTCAACATTAGCAACAGCAACTACATCAACAAGAACCAAGCTTTGAGCGTGCCTCCACATGATCGCTTGGCCTGCAAGAAGTAGCAGCCTAACTACAACCAATTTTTCTACAGTATCATAAATAAGAATAAAATGGATAATATTGTATGAGGTACATCATTCCTAAACTAATACAATAATACAGGTTGGTCATGATCTATTTATCTCTAATCATAGATGATTTAATTACGCCCAACGTGGTATCAAACAATACCAACTGCCTAGCCCAAAATATCAAAATTGTATTCGATGATATATACACCAAGGTAGATTATGTCATTATTAGTTTATATATATATATATATATATATATATATATATATATATATATATATATATATATATATATATATATATATATATATATATATACATATATATGGATGTATGTAAGTATGTATGTGTGTGTGTGCGCGCGTGTATAATTAGAGCCTACAAACGAAAAAAATACAACGGTATTTTGAAACACTTCAACACTTCATCATTTTGAATGCCAGAAGATAGTTACAAAATATGCTTATACATGAAAATAAGAATCAAAACATTCCTTATACTCACGATTTCTGTATGCTGATCTCATATGGAACATCATTTTTACAGTAAATAATGGAGTAATGTAATGGGAAATGGCAAGTCGCTTAGTAGTGCAAGATGGATCGAGAATCGTTCGATTGAATATTGGTAGAGTGATAAGAGCAACTTTGTGTTACGCGCGAAAATAGTTGTGATCATAAAAAAATATTTAAACAAACTAAAATTAAGAGCGGAAATAGCATTTAAACTTTGTACCTTGGATACTGTAAGCCATTTGTGAGATATTTCTAAGTTTAAATATTGATGATTCTAATACAAATATTGACTCGCAGGCAGACAACACATATCTGAATATATTCAATATGAATGTACTTTTAACAGTAGGCCGGTGTATGGAGACAAAACAACGATGTAAAACTTGGGTAAAGTGGTAGAATTTGGACTTTAACAGAAGCACTGTTGCTACTGCATTTGAATACACACCGTTAGTGTGACCATTCCGTGACCACCTCATTTTGGGCTCAGTCCCGCTACACAGAGTCTTGGGAAAGTGTCTACTACTAAAGCCTCCAGCCGACCAATGTCGCGTGAGTGGATTTGGCATAAGGAAACTATGAAAGTTCGCCGTATGTATGTATGTATGTATGTATGTATGTTTGTATGTATATGTGTGTGCGTGTGTTTATGCATATATATATATGCATGCATATGTATACGTATGTATGTTTGTGTACATATATGTATATCTATCTATCTATCTATCTATCTATCTATCTATCTATCTATCTATCTGTCTGTCTGTCTGTCTGTCTGTCTGTCTGTCTGTCTGTCTGTCTATCTATCTATCTATCTATCTATCTATATACATAATGAACGTGTATATATATATATATATATATATATATATATATATATATATATATATATATATATATATATATATTTCTGCTCGTTCCTGTACAGCATGATAACCGGTGTTGGATTGTTTACATCCCAGTAACATAGCAGTTTGGCCAAAAGACTGATAAAGAAGTAGTATACTTAAAAATAGTTATTAGGGTTGATGGTGTTCCAGCAAGGCCGCAGCTCAATGACTGAAACAGGCAAAAGGGTTAAGTAGTGAAAAAGATATACCTGTGTCTTGTTGTTACTTGGCTCCAGGGTAACCCTTACCGGGCGGACCTTTGAAGTAAAGAATTCCAGCCATGGCAATCTCACCTTTTCTCTTCGTACATATTGTACCCAAGAGAACGTAATGCCATTCTTCATTTTTAAGACGACAGGAGGTAATTTGAGGTAGATTTGGCTGTTATTTCTGAGCAAGTCCGACCACTGCACTCATTAAAGTCTCTAGTTCCATTTGCATTTACCCATTTTCCTAAAATCCATTCTCTTAAAACCTTGGTCTGCCAACGAATAATTCTATGAATAAAGTTTAAATATTTTATACAGAGCAAGATTAATATTTTTCAGAAGAAAACATCTTCCATTCTAAGCGCAGAATTAATGATTTCTTCAGAGGAGAATGACAATAAACTGAAATAACGGATTTCATAAACTTACTGCTCATACTTGAGTACAGTTTATTTTCCAATGTCTTTAACTGGAGTGCCAGCGAGTCATGCATAACAAGACTATTACAACAGAAATATGGACAAAGATACTAAGTAATAAGATCGTTTTTATATGTTTCCTATATGACCATCTTATAAACCGTCGATTGACTGCTTTGTACTAAGAACAATAAAAATTTACATTCTCGGAAAATAAATGACATAAGAAAAGTTTCCACTTCATTGAAAATGTTACCAAATGTTGTAAATCTTATCGAAAAAATAAATTCTTTAAAATTCTTGGTTTCCAGTCCCTTGTTTGTTTCACGTCAATAAAAATAACAATATTTACGAGATTTTACAGAATTGTTCTGTTTCTTTTTCTAATACTTAACATGGAGAAATGCATTTACTTCAACTCATGATCCGTTTGCCAATAGAAGCGTTCAATTGAAAATCTGAGCTATTTCACCTCTCATGTAAATCAGTCTTTAATACTACATTGTTGGATTAAAATCTGCCTAGAATTTGAGGATAACATCAACATTTTATTATATTTTAAACTTAAATGACCTGTGCACTTTATGTTAAACTCCGATCGTAACTTCACTAATGTTTCGGAAATAGTATTTGAGTCAATGCAATTCAAAGAATTCATATCTATAGTAGAAAAAAAAAAAACGTTAGGAATTGAATTATCGCCAAAGATAAAATCAATTTACTTCTATGTCGCATGTAATGTTGCGATTGCTTGAAAACCTATTGGAAACAGTATATTACTTGTTAATAAGATTTAATCAATAACAACCCATAAAACAGCTTTATTTTGCACTTGATTTACACAATCTACTTCAGAGATATTTCTGATTTTAATGTGCTGCATTAAATCTATTTAAAAGCAAATTATTGAGATATAATAAATCTAAAGAGACATTAGAAAATATTTGAAAATTCAATTCTTAATGCTACACAATGTTGACAATAGTTTACAGACAAGGCAACCGGGCAGGGTGTAAAGAAATAGCGGAGGGTTATTCATTGAACGGTAAATATAACGGAAAAATATTTTAAGCACAAGTCGAAGTTATTGTAAAATTAGCTTCCAACAAAGAAAAAACAAATTTTGTTTGGGAGGTTGGTTTTGTTTCGTTCCGCCCAAAACATAACATTAAAGTCTCTAGCATAGTATAAATGTGGGGACGATCCGCTGTGGGTAACTGTTTTTAGTACTACACTTTCTGTCGCTGGCCACCATGTTGTGTTATTCGTGGCGGAGGAAGCAAACTCGAGGACCACCCTGGTCGAAGCAAACTTGAACTACCATTCATTAAAGTGAATCATTTACAAAATTACGATGGTCTTTAGCATACTGTTTTATCTCCGAAATGTTCAGGCGCACATTCTGACTCTCTAATGTAAAGCTAAAAACTAAATGATATGAAAAGTATATAGATATGAGGAAATTATATTACTGATATTGTTAACTAAGTCAATATTTAATTTTCCAGAAGAATGTTACTTGTTACAAAATAATGTTCTCCTTCTGTAAAAAAATGGCCTCTCATATATTTTTGTTTTATATTTCGGCAACTAATATGACAGCTATCTTGCTACGTTGTTACAATGGCCTCTCAAATAAAATTATTTTGTAAAGTATTCTGAATATGATTTGAAATTGTTTTGAGTTTATTTGATATTGAAAGATATTTGGGAATTCTTGACGAGGCTATTTTGATCAATGTAGTGTCTTTGAGTAGATTTTTATTGAAAATTTAATACAAAGAAATTAGTTAAATTCCTTACGGCATAATCTGAAACGTAAAGCAACAAAATGCGTATTGACAAATTGAAAATGCAAATGAAGAAAAAAGTATTAGAATCGATTCGTTTTAACATGCGTTAATATATGATTATTCCTGGATTACAAATAAGAGGTAAAATCTCTCTTAGACAATTGAAAACATTCTGTTGCGTTTGGCCATGGACAATATCAACGAAAAAATTATAAAACGTAATATATTTTTGATATTGATTCACAAGTCTGAAATCATCCGATGAAATTTCAAGTAAAAAATTGCAGATTCGAATTAATTACATTTATTATTTTCCATGAAGTGAATTATATAAACTTATGTATTGCATTTCGTAACTAATTATCTGCATTTGTATTCTGAAGTATAGTATTATGATAACGTTAAATAAAATAATATCTCAGCAGCATGTGATATGAAATAAATGAAATATAGTTCTTTTTGAATTGCAGATCAGCTTGATATATCATACCATTTCCTAAATATCAAGTTTGCACTAGTCGTTGATATTCTAGTTATTATAGATAAGATATTGCTGAAAGATAAGACACAAATACATTTGTTTTCTCAACTGATAATTTAGAGCAGCGTATAATATATAAGGTTATTGATATCAAGGAAGGTAATATGGAATTATGATACATTTTAACAAAAAAAAAACAAAACAAAACAAACTTCAATCTGTATTTTATACTTGTGTGTTATTTTTGTATACACATTTATTAAACAAATAAGCATATTTGTGCGTTTGCATACAATGCACGGGATGAGCAAAGCGTAATTCTACGTAAATGACAAACAGATTAAGAATTAAACCACAAAATATAGAAACAAAAGAAACCCAAAACGAACTAGGAAACTTCACTGAATGAAGATTAGGTCACAACAAAAATTACGACAACCTTCCACGCAGGCTCTTATCTTCTTCAGACTGCAACATGCAGGCAACATTGCAGATTGGATCTCTCGTTCGCATCAATCTCGAGTCTTCTAACTTTTCATTAAATTCACTTAAACCCAGACTCCCTTCTTTCTGTACACTTGCCTTCTACTCGTATGGATATTCGAACTTTATGAGGTATTTGTCGAAGAGCTAAAGTCCTATTCTCAGTCATTTCATACGTGTCCACCATAAATCTCTTTTCACAAAGCCAATAAATTAGAAGAAATCTGCTTGCCTCTCATTTCCAAAGGCGGGCGATGAGTGATCTTTGTTAGGTTTCGGCTGAGAGTCGGATTTGTACAACATGCGCTAACAGCCCCTCGACATAGCTACACAGATTAGCAATGGCCAGACTCTGAACAAATACGAGGAGAACGATTTTGTTGCTATTAGCTAATTAACCTCCGGTTGACAGAGCAATGAAGAAGCACTGTTGGGTGCTACAGTCTTGAGACGGGGCTCCTAATAACTTATTTTCAGGACAGGACACACCATTTCCTGAGTTGTGTCTAGTGGTAACCTAGGAATGTGGGCCCACTGATCTTGTTGCTGCTTTAGCTATCTCCCTAACTGTCCTTTCTTCCCTTTCTTAGCCTTTAGAAAGACTTCAAGTGGCTTTCACTTGGCCACTTCTACTGCACCATCTCATGCCCTGTGCATCGACAACTTCAACTGGGTACAGCTTTGGTGTGATCTTGTAGCTTCCGGGTGTCAGAACTTGAACATTCATCTTGGCTCCTCCTGCCTACTTGCAGCTTTTCGTCACTATTGTGATCATCGTCCCAACAATACTGTAAAGCAAGAGTGACGATCTGTCATGTATAAACATCGTTTTCAAAATCTTAATCGTCACACCAATATTTGAAATAGAGAAAACGTACGGGTGGAAGTATGTTTGAATGTTTTAGCCTGTGTTTTTGATAAAGTATTTAGTCCTGAAAGTACAGCAGAAAGTACCATAAATCAATCGAGAGAATATTTACCGATACTTCTTTATTTCCTTTTCTCCTGCTTCGACGCAAGTTAGAAACCCCTGTATTCCTTCTTAAGTTTTCTTTTTACTTTTCTTGGATTACATCTTGGGGCTTTATACAGTTCTCACAGTTACTTTTTTTCTAGGAACTGGACCAAGTGTAATAACTGTCTGCTCGATTATGGAGACAAAACTAACTTCTTTCATATTGCTGCTTATGCGAGTGTCACTGTCGTTACCGCTATACTGAAAAGAATCTGTTAAACTGCACGAAATAATTTCTTAATCAACTAAAATGTTCTTTTCAATGTTCATTAACTTTTCTTTTTCTGTAAGTGTTTATGCTGGCGTATAATTTGTTTCGCGCCGTCTTTTTACTATTTTGTGCACATGTTGAGGTGAGTGTCAAGTAGAGATTTTGGCGTGAAATGTTAAAATGTGAAATCAAATACAATAAAAATGTCATTACTGATAAACTTTCTTGGTCCATCGACGCATATCAGGACAGACATCCACAGATAACCAATATTTTTTTTAAAAAGCACTCTATGTAAGTTATTTTCAGTTGGTAACGCTTAAAATAGAGTAGAGTCTAGGAGTGAGGGAAGAAATTCACTTCTAAATGCTACAATACTTCTATCTATCTATCTATCTATCTATCTATCTATCTATCTATCTATCTATCTATCTGTCTGTCTGTCTGTCTGTCTGTCTGTCTGTCTGTCTGTCTCTCTCTCTCTCTCTCTCTCTCTCTCTCTCTCTCTCTCTCTCTCTATATATATATATATATATATATATATATATATATATACATATATATTGATAATAAAGGGTAAAATCAGTAACAATTTTACCAGGTAGCCAGTGCGGAAATAAAAACCTTATAGGTAAATTTTACAAAATATTTTATAATTATATACTTAATTATAACAAGGGGTCGGCTTTATGCATCACCACGCACCGTAAGAAATAGACGCTAAAGTCTTTTTTACTACCTTACAATCTCCGAGAATAACACACTTTACTGTAGGCTAGCAAAAGAAAAATAATGAATCAATAATGCTGATTAACTATGGACGCGTTTCGAACTTAAAGTAAAGAATAATCTACTTACTGTTACTCTTCAGCATAGTATTTCGTATAAGTTCCCGAGTATTTCACAATATGCACGCAGTCAGCGTCATCGTATGTCCGATATCTATCCACATTCGTAAAAATATACTGCCGAGTATAATTCAAATCAGCCTTATTGATTCATTATTTTTTCTTTTGCTTGGCTATAATAAAGTGTTATTCTCGGAGATTTTAAGGTAGTAAAAAAGACTTCAGCGTCTATTTCTTACGGTGCGTGGTAAGACATAAAGCTAACCCCTTGTTATAATTATGTATATAATTATAAGATATTATATATATATATATATATAGAACGGGCTTCCACAGTTTCCGTCTAAAATATGTACTCTCAGAACTAACGTAGAAGACACTTGCCCAAAGTGCCACGCTGTGAGACTGAGTCCAGACCAGATGTTTTTACAAAGCAATCGTCTTAACTACGCAACTTTAACTAATAATTTCCTTATTTGTGGAGAAATTGCTGGATTAATGACACATTAGAAAGGTACAGACGTTTACATAGACTCAAATATGATAAAACACACATAAAAAAGCCCTCAATGAAAGGACAACCACTTATGGTCAGTCAGGGATTTCACAGATTACTCTTATCGTCAAGAGCAAGTGTCCTCTCCCAGCTATGTTCTCCTGTCTTTAGGCACATGCTGATATTAGTTCCGTTAACTCTAGACATTCCTTTCTCACTTCTCTCATCTTTTAGCAGATTTACTGGATGCTAACAATTCCTTCTCTATATAGTTGATAACGGAGGATGTTGATGAGATATAAGAAGGTTGCGGGGAGAAGGAAGAATTTTGAAATGTTATTGTCATAGAATCAGAGACACTAATATTTTATTGCAGATCTTAGTATATGAGATACTGTGATAATGTATATAATAACTCTAACTCTTCTTTTTTCATCTCTTTATAATAAAAGCCGTTATAAATGTTGGTTGTTTACTTGGCTGATTGCTCCAGTCATGTTTAACATTGGTGAGAGAGAGCAAAAAATAGGTACGGAGAAAATTAACGTAAGTATGTACAGAGTGCACATACTTATAGCGGTGGTATTTAATGATAATGAGAAAATGAGTGCTACATATACATTGAGAGAAAAAAATCAGAGAGAGAGAGAGGAGAGAAAGGAGTAGATAGAGAGAAGGAAGAGAGAGAGAGAGAGAGAGAGAGAGAGAGAGGGAGAGAGAGAGAGAGAGAGAGAGAGAGAGTAGATCATAAAACATTTATTTGAGGAGTCATACAGGTGGGAAGTAAGAAGTAGTTTTCCATTAAAAAAATGCAGAAGCTGTTAGTGTATTTATGTTTGTATCTGCCGGAGCATATCGAGGATGACTATGTAGTTCATTCTTTAGTTTCATTTAATTTCAATTTATGGTGATAAAAATTTGTCTTTTGAAAATTAGTATTTATTTCATCGTTCTGTATAAGCACCAGGAAATTTGATAAAATTTAAATGATAACGAGAAATTGAAAACATCTAAAATGAGATTCTTTTTCACTCTCCTTTGGTACATGTAGCTTTAGCCAGGAGGAATTGATGTCCAACGATCATTGTGTGTTTCCAACAATGTCCAACGATCATCGGGTGTTTCCACCCTGAACCATTACACCCTTCTGCAGGTGCGTCAGCAGAGGTAGCAAAATCACTGCTCATCTTCTCTGGTATTGCAGCTTAACTCTTCTCTCTTGCTCCATGGCCAGCAAGAGGCTCTTTCTGTTGTCTCTCCAATCTGGTGCATTGCTATATTTCGCTCTCTTCCTCTTATTCCAGTGGATGTAAGCATTTCCCATACTGACTGGGCAGGGAATTTCTTACAGCCTGTTGTGTCGACGCCCCCAGGCGAAGAAGTAGGATCTCCCAAGACATATAAATAGAGGTAGTCTGGCAGTGGTAGAGGGTTGAGTAGCAGTCGAGTAGCAGTTGTGTAGCGGTTGAGTAGAGATCATCCGAAGGTGCTAGATAGCAGTAGCGTTGAGACATAACACAACTAAATCTCGACTGAGCATAATCATGACTGCCATTCCTTCACCCTGCAATGTTGCACCATGCTTTCATTTAAATGCTTGATCTCACCCTTCTTCCCACGGGACAGTAAGCTCAATCTGGATTATTTTTCTTTACCCTTTCAGGCTTCAAAACTACATATTTTCAAACAACATACAGAGTGACAAAAGCATACTTTACATGTTACGCATCATCATTTGACGGATAATACGCTAGTAGTTTATTAATCTCGAATGCCTTTATTTATTTTCTTTGCATTTACTATAGAGTACTAAAAAAAAGTAATAATGCTACAAGAACAATGGCGTACTTGTAACTATTTCACTATTTAACTGAAATAGCTATTGACAGAAATCGAAAACATTGTTAATTGAAGTCGCTTGAAGATCACATTTTCTTTTCGGTGCAAGTAATAAGCTATGATATGAATCAACATGTTTAATTATACCCAAAGTTTGTTTCATTCACCTCCTTCGCTGTCACTGCGAAATTAATGCTTAATATCAATCACTCTTCTGAGGTGTGATATCAGAGCTGACGCATGACTAGATGCATCAAATTTGGATATCAGTATATCGAAATGTTTCAGTAAAAACAATAATTTAACATGATTAACCTCAGGCTATTGAAGCGTCGAATAATAGAACGATTCTCTATGATATTAATTATTTAATTTTGTTTGCTGTATTGATAAATTCATATCTTTTTGCGGAAGCAGCTAATTTCAACGAGAAGTTATTGAAATAGAATTTGATTAAAGAAAATTAGCGCCTATACACCTGACATAATTATAGATTTTGCAAAACAAAGATAAAAGGAAAGAAAAATAAAACGCTTTGAAACAATTTCCAGTGCTTAAATGAAATTATTTGTAAGTTAAATCTTAAATATTTATTGTAGAAGATTGTTCAAAGGTTGTTAGAATGGAAAATAAATCTGATTAGCGTTCGAAATGGAGATGTCACGTAATCTTAAATCTCAACTTCATGTCAGTATGATTGTGTTAATTTTAGCAGAATTAAATCTTTTCGATTAAATATTCTCAATTCATTTGTTGCTTTTATGTTTGGGAACATTATATTAACCCGTTGAACAACAACAGAAGTACTTATGTCTCTCATAATGTTTTACCAGCTGCATATGGAAAATTGTCTTCGGGTGTAAATCATGGTGAGATTAAATCATATCACTTACTGCAATGGTTCACAAAGGGTGCAACGCGAGAAACTGGCAAGTGTGAAAGATATTTTCAAGGATAATTCATATTTCTTTGTAAGATTTCTGTTCGGCAAAATTCTTAGCGGTACTTCTTTCGACTCTTACGTTCTAAGTTCAAATTCCTTCGCTTTTAATCCTTTCGGGATTGATAAAATAAGAACCAGTTGAGCGCTGACCATATATATATGGAAGAATTTACGAAAAAAACAACAGACGAAGACAGATGGTGTAAACAACAAATGGATGTATTAGTTTAACGCTCGGGAATAGAGAAAGTCTTTAACGTTTTGAGCTACGCTCTTCAACTGAAAGGAACACAAAAAGAAATAAGGAGAAAAACAGGGAGAAAAAATATATAAATGTAGTGGTCAGCGATGTGCGTGTGCGTACATTTAATGCGTTTATTCATGGGTAGATATTTAACTCAATCTTCAGACGATGCTGAGAAAAATCAGACTGTATACCGTGATCTAGAATTGCCGTTTGAAAAGACTTCAGAAGAAGAATCATTGAATTCTACATTAATATCAGAGCCTCACCGCACGCTCGAAAAGAAGGTTTGTAAAAATTATATATAGTTATGAGTTTCGGTTTCTCATAGACTGGAAATAAAAACCCATCCCATTCTATATGTTGATATTATTGTGAAAAGCTGGATAAAAACGTGTCATCATTGTCATCATCATCATCATCATCATTATCCTTGTAGTCGTCGTCGTCGTCGTCGTCGTCGTCGTCATCATCGTCGACGTCATCGTCATTGTCATCACCGTCGTCGTTGTCGCCATCGTCATCAACATTGTCATCAGCATTTGAAAACCTTTTGGAATAACAGAAATGTCAGCGATCAGGGATTGAAAAACAAGTAACAGTTTCAGATTATTTGCAGATTGTATTTTCCAAAGTAGGTAGAGTAATTGCCCAACAAGAAAACCATACATAATAGGTGTAAAATTGATTCAGCTTTCCTGATTTAAAAAAAAAAAAAAACTTTCTTTGATACTGAGCGGAAAGTTACGAAATTTCTTTTGTGTACTAGTACAATTCGCAGAAGAATTGTTGAGATCGTAGCTAATATTGAGAAACATGTTTCTGAAACTATGAAGAATTCTAAAATAGAATCGACCAACATTGTTAGGAAAGCAGAGATCTTAGTGGCTTAGGAATAGATTTATTCACAATGAAATAATCACAAGAAATGTTAGAGGTTCAGCAGCTCTCATCAAATAATATTCATGAAGTAGTACTTATCAAGCTGTGCTCATCCAAAAACGCTCATCAAACAGCATTTAGGAGGCAGTACTCATCAAGCAGTGCTCATCAAGTATTACCTGCTAACAGTACTCATTAAACGGTACTCATCATAATGCTTTTCTACCAATGTCAGTCGATTCGAATTTAAAATTCTTCATACTATTGGAAACATTTTTCAATATTAGCAGATATGTTAACTACTCTTCTACAAATTGTACTATCACATAATGAACTTGTCATAACTTCCCTTTTAGCGTCAAAGATATTTTTCTCAGACAGGAAAACTGCATCAATATTTCAGCTGTTATGTTTAGTTTCCTTGTTGAGCAAACACTTCACCTACTTTGTATGATGCAATCAACTAGTATTAGTCAAACAGAAGTAAAAAAAAAAACCCTGTTGTAACGTCAGCTTACTATCTTTTTATACAGACCGGCATTAATCACCAGTACTTTTGCTGCTGATTCGAAGTTGGCTCTATGTCAGAACTTGATCAAAGCAAAACTATTAAAGATGCGTTTATTTATTTT
Source organism: Octopus bimaculoides (assembly GCF_046866305.1). Taxonomy (NCBI): domain Eukaryota; kingdom Metazoa; phylum Mollusca; class Cephalopoda; order Octopoda; family Octopodidae; genus Octopus; species Octopus bimaculoides. The sequence goes on from NC_142931.1 coordinate 107,842,410, forward strand.
GCTGAATCACGGAATCAGAACATTTATGACTAATTGTGCACTCTGAGCCTCATTAACTGATTACGTCGAAAAGATTTAAACCAAGTATTGATACTACAGAATGAATTAAAGAGACTTCTGGAACTAGAAGAAAAACTCATTGTAGCACGAACCAGATGAAAATGACTGGTGTGCAATTTGACGTATATGACAGATATCTTTGCTTTACTAAATAACTCAGTACCAATATGTAATGCCGTGAAAACAATATCAACACAATCACAGAGAAACTAACTTCATTAACTATAGAACGTTCCTACTGGTAAACAGTTTTAAAACTAATTGTATGATCTCACACAATATTTTGCCACGCTGCTATAAAAGATTGATTAGTCCTTACTTCACATTGTTGTCTACACAAAATCGGAAAATAAAACACGAGGCGTGTTGGAAAATTTAACGTATTAATAATTATGTTCTGTGTTCTACTAGGAGGTTTTGCCTGTGAATGAATTTCTAATTAATAGAATTTTATTGTTGGTCTAGAAGAGTTTGTTTCTGTGTGTATGTGTGTGTGTGTGTGTGTGTGAGAGAGAGAGAGAGAGAGAGAGAGAAAGAGAGGGAGAGAGGGAGAGAGGGAGAGAGTCATAGGTACGAACCTAACTCTCTCATACTTTTATCATTAGTAAAATTTAAATTTAAGCTAACATAGGCCAACTAAATACTGGACTATTGAGGAACATAATCACGGAGTGGGTAGCGGATATTTGCTAGGGTTGTACCAAAATTAATGCAAGAGAGGGCATTATTTTCTTTATCAACTGACATAACTCGTTCAAATTGCACATCTTGTAGACTAACGCTTCATTTAAAGTAAATCTTCCTGTTGTAGGAAAATAATGGGTACCAAGCTGAAGCAACGTGTTGAGTTCTTGACGTAGGAAGGGTGCAAGCTAGTGAACATCCACAGAAAGGGTAGAAATCTTTTAAAGAGATGACACCATTGACAAGAGTATTATCTACAGATGGATGAAGACGTTTTAAGAAAGGGAAGACAAGCTAGGCAGTAGGAGATCATCGACTGCGACTATTGACACAAATCGCCAGCGAGTGAACGAGTTTATTTCAGTGGACAGATGCTCATAATACTTGAGCTTGCTGCACAGCTTACAACTTTACAGAAGGTGGTGGGTAATTTTAGCTACACGATGACTTTAATTACCGGAAACTGTGTGCCATGTGGATTCCATGGCAGCTGTTACCCGATTTCAAAGACAGAAGGGCGGTAGTCTGCTTTGATTTGCTGGAAGCGTTTGAAAGCAACAAAGACATGTTCTCTCCCGATTTAGTGACAGGGACGAAAACTGAAGGCTCACTCCATGATATGATGCCATGCTTTTCTTCCAAGGCATAAAGTTCACGAGCCAGTGAAAGTCATGGTGACTGTTTTGGGAGATGAGAAGGGCGTAATTCTCCTTGATTCTCTGGAACCTAGTGATACTATAAACAGCGTTTGCTACATTGGAGCATTCAAAAAGCTTAGAAAAGCCATTACGAAGAAATGACTGAACAACAGACTGAAAACGTTCCACATTCGCGATGACATTGTACGACCACACAATCGGTAGATTGGGTTGGTCGGTGGTTCCTTATTCGCCGTATAGCTCGGATTTGGTGCCCTCCGACTTCCACCTGTTTGGTTCAAAGAATGTCAGTTTATGTGGATAACAATTTGATAACACAAACAAGGTGAAAGTGGACTAGAAGAATTTGGTAGAATAGTGCACATCAGAAGTTTTTCAAAAAGGATTTGAAAGTTCTGTTCAATGATGGTGCTAATATTTCGCTTGCGATATATACTATGTTGATTAGTAACTTTGTATTGAGCAAGTGTTACTTTAATAACGAATGCAATTTGAAAAAACTGTGTCAGTTATTATAAAAGTTACTCCTACTTTTACTTTTAACTCAACCCTTTATTACCAAATGCTATAAATTTCTTGTTAACTGATATTGTTTCATATATATACTATACAATACATCAAAAACGTCAACATCAATCCCACTTGATGGTAACTCATAGAATGACAACAAGAATTTAGCTAAAATATAATTAATCAAGAACGAGCAATTATAGGCTGATAGAGAGCTTAGAATAATATGAACCTCACCCCACGTAAACCAAATGCAAATTTCTTTCGAAATTTGCAAAGGAGCAAAAGATGTGATACTTGAACAAGAGGGTGAGTAGAAATAAGAATTACCTTTTAGCCTCCAAGAGAATGAAATAATAGCGTGGAAATCTAGTTGGGTTGTAATCATATTATAAATGATGTTCCTCCTCCGTGTTTATTAGAATCAATGTATTTGCCAGAGTTCTAAAGATCAAAGATTACAATAATAATACCTCAATAAACTTTAGCCATCTGAGATGAAGGCATGTAATTATAATCACCACAAAAACGATTTGTGTATCTATTGGAAGGAAATATTCTATATTCTGTTGTGAAAAACTCAGCGTAATTGTTCCATAAGTAGCTAACGTTCCAAGCCGAGTGAGAAAAACAACAATGATTTTGCAATTCTCTAGCTCTGCTTTCATATCAATATTCGAACAGTGTTACGGTATTTTCACAGAATATCTTAATGGAATTTTGTTGGAATCGATTTAATAGTATTGAGGAAAACTGTGCACTAGAAATGCATATTTCTCTGATTTCTGAAGTCGAATTGACAATAAATTGCACTTTAATGCTTAGAGTGAACAAAAAGCACTCTAACAAGTATTAAAACCTATGGGAGTAGCTATGCCCACAAAAGCCATATGTTATATACTGCTGAAGTGATAGTATTAAGAAGTATCAATATTCGGGTACTTGACTGTATGTTGATGAGTAGGAATAAAGAAGAAAAGTAATTTAAAGGCATTGACTTCCTCTATGTCTAAACTGAATTGCTGTCTTTCCAATTCAACTGATCCACCTGAACAGGAAATTGTAGGAAAAACCATTATCACATATCTATAGAAGTTAAAACACATTAAGAGGGGTTAAAAACTGCGAACGGCAAACTACGGACTGAAGCCTCATTCCAACTGACCCGCCTGCTTAAGTAA
>NC_142931.1:107850503-107875503 GCF_046866305.1 Octopus bimaculoides
CAAGATGACCACTTGTTTATTCTTAATACGTTTTACCTGATTCGAAATTGAATATGCTGTTAATCGCTGTTGTCATATGAGAAAAACTTTTTCTTTACGACGAATATGCATTCAAAGCACACTTGATTCATGAGTACAAGGTATTTTTAGACACCCGGTCTTTCGACATCAGTATGTTTTGTCAGTAAGGAACACTCTGGGACCAATGAATTTATCAAGAGCCGATGGGCTTGATCATAATTTCAAGCAACAAACTGATCCCTGCTGATATCTGACAACTGATAATAAATTATCATATGCAGAGTGAAGAACAGGATTCAAAGAGTGTATATGACGATTGTCATATCAGAACGGATCAGAGAACAAACTGCTCACTGACATTATAAACAAGACCATCGGGTCTTGTTAGAATCATTGAACAGAGGGGTAAATCTGGCTGACGGGACACAATGGTATCGAAACACTGACTGTCTCAAAATTCTTTATAGTAATGAGTTGAATGTGATGTGAGCACATATTCGTTGTAGAAAAACTGCTCTCCTGTGGAAACAGCGATTACCATATTCATGTTCGCATCTTCTAATTCATTTACGCTTGGTTAATTAAAATTCGATCACATGAATTAAATGTTACACACACACACACACACACACACACACACACACACACACACACACACACACACACACAAACAGAAAGACAGACACAATCACACTCACACACGCATATACAAACTCACACAGATATATATCCACATCATTACCGATTTGATGATCTCATTTCCATGCTATCATGAAGCAGACGGAATTCCTTAGGGCAGATTTTTTTACTGCTAGATTCCCTTCCTCTTGGCATTCCTCATTTGCTTCTAAGCAAAGTAACATTTTACCACGTCTAGACATGATTCCATGGATGACTGGAAATGAAGTAAACCACTTGTATGACAGTGGCACTCATTTACAGCTATCCCGCTATGTCAAGTCCAGAAGACACAAAAATACAAGCACACACGTGGACAAACACACACAGGCACGCACCCACGAACGCACGCACACATGAACAGATATATACGTGTAATTACGTATACAACGGATTTCTTTCAGTTTCCTTCTACCAATTCTACTCGCAAGGCTCTTTGGTCGGCCCGGCCTTATAGCAGAAGATAGTTGTCCAATGTAACATGCTGTAGAACTGAACTCCAACACAGCTATGCCTACGTATGTGCATGCATGCATACACACATACATACATACATACACATGTATGTACACGCGCGCGCGCATATATACATATAGGCAAACTGTTGACGAATGGTGACTTCAAGAACAAAACGTGTTTATATGTATATATATATATATATATATATATATATATATATATATATATATATATATATATATATATTCTTTTATTTGTTTCAGTCATTTGAGTACAGCCATGCTGGAGCACCGCCTTTAGTCGAACAAATCGATCCCAGGGCTTATTCTTTGTAAACCTGGTACTTATTCTATCGGTCTCTTTTTGCCAAACCAGTAAGTTACGGGGACGTAAACACACCAGCATCGGTTACCAAGTGATGGTGGGGGGCACAAACACACACGCATATATATATATATATATATATATATATATATATATATGACGTGCTTCTTTCAGTTTCCGTCTACGAAATCCATTCACAAAGCTTTGGTTCGCCAGAGGCTATAGTAAAAGACACTTGCTCAAGGTTCCACGCAGTTGGACTGAACCCGGAACCATGTGGTTGGTAAGCAAGCTACTTACCACACAGCTGCGTATATATATATATATATATATATATATATATGTTCTTTTCTGTCCTGCCTCCCAATTTTTTATGATTTCTCCATACCCATTTTCCTTGCGCCACCTTACTACAGTCCTATGATAGTTAAAAGACCTTTACTGTTATTTACTTATATATTTTCGTATATGTACTTCATTTGCCTTTCCCAGAGGTTTAATGCTTTCAGCTTAAGTCCCTGGCCCAGCCGGTTTCGAGTATTATCGGAGATAAGTGGGCGAAACTACGAAGACATTCCGGACTCCGACTGAAGAGGTGATTGGCTGCGAATGATCCATGTATCTCGTTCTGTCCCGTTTGCCGTTGTTGTGCTATCATCCTTTTTTCCGTAGGTTGTGTTTTGATGGTTTCCCTTTGTTGTATTCTTTCTGTTCTCTCTTTGATTTATATATATATGTATGTGGAGTGGGGTGAGTGCGCCCGTGTATATGTGTGCGCACGGAAATATTCACGCAGATATGTAAATACATACACACATGCTTACATAAAGAAGCAATGTATGTATGATATATGTATCCACAAACAAGAATACATACATCAATATTACATATATGTATACATATTACACTGCATCTTCCATGGAATGAAATTTGTGGAGGAAGAATATGGAGAAGTAATTGGTTTCATAAGCAGGCAAGAAGATCGATAGATAGGCAGATAGTTGATAGATTGGTAACTGGTTCGGTAAGTATGGAGGTAGTTACATTCGTACGTAGGTTGTTAAACGAACGCAACAAGGAATGGCAAATATTGGTGCTAGATATTATCGGAATTATTATTTTACTTGGTCTCCGAATTGTTTCCAGTGTATATATTAAAGGATTAAATGTATTTATCGTGAAAGGAATTACCGTCATTGAACAATTGTTATCGTTGGATTTGCTGTTAACATAGACATCTTTCTATATGCCGTTTTGAAAGAACGTTTCAATGTTTGCTATTAATATTTTGGTAGATGATCAGTTATTTGTGATACAGTCTAAGGTTCCTTTGATGTAGAAAGCATGCAACGAATGGTAATGCTATTAATTAATGCTCGGGATTCTTTCGACTTCAAAATATTTGTCTCTTAAAAATGTATAAAAATAACTGTGAAGCTGCTTCCTTTTTACGAAGTGCAGCAGTGATACAGACTAAGCGTAATAACTATAATCAGGAACATTAAATAGGAATAGCAGTTTAATCTTTATCTTAGTTACTTACCATTCTACACTAAGACAATGAATACCCCAGTTTGAATTATTTCTTTGGATTCTCAACAGTACCAACTAATTTTTACTTATAGTAATAATTCGCTTTGGAGAAAACGTTTATCTAAGTAAGGCATACATGTTGATTTACTTTGCTCTATATTTAATATCAGAGGCGCAGGAAATGCATTTCATAGGGAAAGAATTTTAATTCCATTATAATAATTGCTGATATGAATGTTGGTTAGTTGGTTGGTTGGTTGGTTGGTTGGTTGGTTGGTTGGTTAATTGGTTGATTTCTCCAGTCACGCCTTACATCGTAAAGAGAGAGGCTGAGAGACAGCGAGTTAACGGAAGATGTGCAAGGTGAGTGCACATACTCGACTTGCTTGCAAGCCATGGATAAAGTAATGTTATACAGTGTGATGAAAGAATCATAGGCAGATGAATAGGAGGAGGAAGAGGAGGAGATGAGGAATAATTATTGTACATATGCCATATTTCCATATTTGCCATGTGGATAAAAGTATACTTCCATAGTTACCCTTCATATGACGGAGAACACTATGACAATAGACTAAATACACACACACACACACACACACACACACACATGTATATATATATACAGAGAGAGAGAGAGAGAGAGAGAGAGAGAGAGATAAATATATAAATATGCATATATATATGTATATACATATATATTCTTTGTCTGTTTGTGTGTATGTGTGTGTGTGATATCTTTTGTTTGTTTCAGTCGTTAGACTGTGATCATGTTAGGACACCAGCTTAAATTTCTAGTCGAATAAACAGATCCGATTTTAAAGTCCGGTAGTTATTGTCTCAGTCACCTTTGCTGAACCGCTAAGTTGCGAGGACGCAAACACACTAACATCAGTTGTCAAGCGGTGGTTGTTGGGGACAAACACAGACACAAAGATGCACGCACATGGGCATATATATGTGTATATATATATATATATATATATATATATATATATATATATAGGGAGAATTCACAAAAAAGACAGACGAAGACAGGTGGTGCAGACAACAAACAGATGTATTAGTATAACGCTCAGGAGGTGAAAAAGTCTTTAACGTTTCGAGCCTTCGCTCTTCCACAGAAAGAAGCAAGGAGAGAAACAAGGAGAGAAAAAAAGAATGTGTAATGGCTAGCGATCTATCATATATATGCATATATATAAATCAAAATAAGCAACAAGGATAAATGCAGTACGATCGTTTCATGCAACTCAATTTAATTGAACAATGCAAACAGTACATCAATTTAAAATGCAGAGCAATCCTCAGCTGCACAGAGACATAGAATTTAATTAAATTAGAACAGATGGACACATTAGTATAATTATACATAAAATCTCCAAGAAGTTAATGAGATCGACAAAGAAAATGTCTCTACTACAACATAGAAGTTAATAAATAAATTGTCAAGAAGACTCTGCCTGTCACTGATTTTTTTTTGTTTTTATGGGATCAGTCTTAATTTATAGTCTAGTTTATCAAACCTTGTATATTTAAGGCTGAGAGAATAAAGGGCAACGTTCGTACTGCATTACCTCTGGATATCCTTGTTGCTTATTTTGATTTTAATCACCTTATTTTGAAATTGTATGGATAATGCCGTACTGAATTCCAGTGCCTCAACTTAAGTACCATATTCACCTGAATCAAAATTTTTGCTATATATATATATATATATATATATATATATATATATACATATATAAATATATTTATATCTTCTAATATCTATAAAATTGAGGTTTTCTGTGTGTGTGTGTGCGTGTGTGTGTGTGTTTGTGCGTGTGTACAGAAATGTTATGTATCTCAATAACTAAATCTTTTCTTTTGGGGGAAAGCAGCCGTTTACGCGTGATTTCGATGTCGCATTCGTTGAAAGCATACGAAGTAACCTTGAAAAGAAAAAAAATTAACCTCCGAAACAAGACTCCGTTGCTGGGAAACACAGAGTTTCCATTTGACCTAACGGGTGACGGGTAGTCTAATATGGATATATATATATATATATATATATATATATATATATATATATATATAACGGGTTTCTTTCAATTTCCATCTACCTAACCCACTCACGAAGCGTTGGTCAGCCCGAGGGTATGGTAGAAGACACTTGCCCACGGTGCCACGTAGTGAAACTGAACCTGGAACCATGTTGTTAGGAAGCAATCTTCTTACCACAATTATTTTCAAGATCTAATTGAATCGAAGTATTTTAACCACGAAGGCACCAAGGTGGAGCCGAGGATTGCATACCTGAGTATTAACAGTATGAACGGACACTCACGTAATTACGAGGGTGTCAATATGCATTTTATACTATTTGTGTGAAAAATCATTAATTCAGCCGAAGGAAACGTCTTTTCCCAAGATGTAATTGATTTGTTCATCAATAAAAAAACACGTCTCAAATAGCTGCAGTGAACATCACCCCATTTGTGTTGCTATATATATATATATATATATATATATATAGCGTTCAATGATATAATAATATAAATAATATATATATATATATATATATATATATATATATATATATATATATATATGCATATATACATACATATATGTACATACTTACATCTATACGTATATATATACGCATATGCGGGCACAGGACGTCACGAAACGTGTACAACGAACATACGAAGTACGAGTTCATGGAAAACAAGACAAACAATACGAAGAACGACCCTTCATCAGTTGTTAACTGTTTTTCTACTCTCGAATTTCGAGCATTTAACAACAAGATACGCTTTCGATTAAACAGTTGCTCCCGCAAAGCAAATTAAATAGAATTTGGGATTTTGTGGAGGGCCAAAATTGCTAACACAAACAGGACAGTGAAAACAAACATGAAGGGCTGATAAGCCTTAACGAGGTTGTGGTGGCGAACGCGTAAATCAAGCTTGGACAGGAGATAGACAAGAACACGTCTTCCTTCATCCATCTACAACGGAGAGAAAGAAGATAACACAAGTTAGGTGAAGAAAGATGGCCGATATATATATATATATATATATATATATATATATACATACATACATACACATACACACACACACACACACACATACACACACACACATATATATATATATATTGCTAGAAGTGGCTGTATTTAGCGCGTAGTAAATATAATGGCTACATTATTAGTATGTAATATATAATAGACTGACATTACAAGTGTAAAGCTCATATAAAAGAAAGTCTTCAGGCAAAAGTTCTTAGCGATTTGAACCAATTTTGTGTAATGTTTATTTTGCGATTAAGTATCTGACTGGATTAACGTTGCCATTAACGTTGCGGAGTATGCAAAAGAACGATAGTAAACAATTGTTTCTTAAATGTTCACCTTCATGAAGAAGTAAAACAAGAAAGCGTACATAAAATGTACTACAGTAAAAAGAGCCTCATTCTGTTCTTTAGTTCCCACATACACGTTACTTAATACTAATACTTAATGTAATATGCAAGTGATTAAGTTAGAAAACCCAAGGGAAATATAACCCGTTTGATAGTGAGACGTTATTCTAATCCAATCACGAAGCTGATACTCTTTTAAACGTTTACTGGTTTCAATCAATCACATAGACCACGGTCATTCGAGAGCACGGCATGCATATGGATTTTAACTGATCATATCCCCTTTTACAGGCACTTATTTTGCCTATATTTTATCGAAATACAAAATACTATATTTTCACACCACTTAACATAAATACCACTTAACACCCCTCTACATACACACATTGAGAAATTTATGTTCCAAGTGAATGTAGATATAAAATAAAGAAATAATCAAATCGTCATTATTATTTGATAGGAAGATAAACATTGGTGTTTCTTCTTTTGACTTTTAAAATCAGTCCTGAAACTTAATATAGATAATCTCGAAAAGAAAAAAAGAGCACACTAGATCCTCGAAGAGTGTTTTTACGATATTAAGGTTAATGGAGCAGCAGAACAGATAAAATGCTGTGCTTGTGAGCAATATGTTTTCACGGCTCTTTGATGAGATAAATAAGTACCAAATAAGTATTTGATTTGAATTAATTATCAAATAACCACCGACCAGTCAACTTGGAATCAGATTCTGAAATAATTGAAAACAATAACGAAACTATTTTCTTATTTTCTTCTTTTTGCCAAAAAAATGACAAGTATAGATATATGTTACTTATAACATATATACAACATAAACAGATACATGTAACACATACAAATAAAAACATTCAGAACGAATAGAGCATTTAATATAGATAGATGGATAACCGACACTCCATCGGTTACGACTGCGAGTGTTCCAGTTGATTCGATCAACGGAATAGCTTTCTCGTGAAATAGCGTGGAAGTGGCTGAGCACCCCACAGACACGCGTATCCTTAACGCAGTTCTCAGGGAGATTCAGCGTGACACAGAATGTGACAAGGCTGGTCCTTTGCATCACACGTACAATCTTTTTTTTTGCCAGCTGAGAAGACTGGAGCAACGCGAAATAAAGTGTCGGCCAGGAATCGAACTCACGATCGTGAGCCGAATACTCTAATTACTTAGCCACATGCCTTCACACATAGGCGTATATATATATATATATATATATATATATATATATATATATATATATATATATATATATATATATATATATATATATATATATATATATATATATATATATATATATATATATATATATATATATATATATATATATATATATATATATATATATATATATATATATATATATATATATATATATATATGCACACAACAAATTCATTAACACACAACACACCTATGCACAAAACAAAATGACGATCGCACTACATACATGTTGGGCAAATATAATTAATATCCGATCAGATATTGGATTTTTCTCAGAATATGGAGAGACAAAAGTATCTTCAACAAATGTTAATGCCAAATAGAAATAACTGAGAGTTGGTGAGAATAAGGAGTCAGTTATCGTTATAGTTTTATTTATTTCAACTTTCCCATAGTGTGGATTACTTGTTCATCGTTTCTTCCAATACAACATTTATATATACATTATATTTACATTATATATACATTTATATATGCATTTCTCTTACAAAAAAAAAAAAATAAAAAAGCACAGAAACAGTATCCAGATACATAAAAGAAGAAACTAGTTTTTCTGAGAAAAAAAAAATCTATATGGCATAAAGTACGCTATGCAGATTTCTTTGAAAATTACAGACTGTTTCCATCAGCCGTTAAGAAATTTTGAACTCATTTATTGTCGCGAACATTAAATCGACGTAAAGCTACATTTATCATCATTGCCGCTACATTATTCGTTCGCGCAACAGATTTAAATATTACTATTAAATTTTTCCCAAGTTGATTCATAACAGGTTCTTCGTTCTTCACACTGCATGACTTCCATACAGCCTACATTTTCAAATATATGTTATTTTCACTTTGATGTAGTTCGTGGCATGTAGCAATCAGTATTTTTAAGACTTCTCACTAACCTCTATTAGTCAATACATGGACGAACTGGGGAAAATATATGTCGTGTGATTAGTTGAATATAAATTTGAATTAGTGCTAAAGTGTCAGCTGATAATCATTGCTTTCGAACGTATTTCTATAGTATTACTGAAACATAAAATATTCATTGGTAAACTGTACAAGTTATAAACAAGATTCAATACTTGATATTCGTATCATGGTTTTAGAAACAATATTACTCCGAGTTGCATTTTTACCAAAAATTTGATACAATCTAACCAAGTGAGAAAAACAGTGGTCTCATCGATTTTGCTGTGTAGCTTAATGGATATTGATTATAAACATTTGAATATGAGTTGCAAATTAAGAGAAAAACAACTGTCCAACAGAGAACATGAATTTAAAGCCTAATTAAAACCAGCTGTCAAGAAAAATACTAGCTTTATCTTAATAGTACACATATTCCAAAACACACGGCGAAAGAACACACAATTGTTGCAAGCTAATAGTAGGAACTGTCTGTAACATTTAATTTCTAGTTGAAGTACTTAATGTACATATCGTGTTTCAGGCAAGTCATTATCACTAAAATCAGAACTCCAATGACCAAAAGAGATATGTCCATCTACTTCTTAAGTAGATAGACGTATCTTAGTCTTTGTAAACATATCAATTTCTCTCCAACTAAATATCTGCTTTCAATTTTCATACGAAAGTCGAAAAGAATCTTCGTTGTTTCGTATAGTACATTCGGGATAGATTCTTTGGAAATAATTTATGCTTTAAGGCTGTAACCACAAATATATAATTTTCGGCTTACATTTGCTTACATGAATGATTAAATCTTATATAAATGAGATGAAAAAAATTTAAATAGATAAAATTTGACAATTTTTAATTTAGCAAATTACTTATATTTCAGTTCATTAGCTAATAATTAGCTGTTCTCTGCATGCACAGCAAATTGTCGTTAACTAATCTGTCAGAAACACTGTGACTGGTTCGCTTACAGCCTTAGTAACGATATACATTACGTGTGTGTGTGTGTGTGTGTGTGTGTATGTGTGCATAGATAGGTGTGTGCGTGTGTGTGTATGTAAGCATGTATTTGTGGATGGGTGTATGTATGTTTGCATGTATATCTGTGACCAAGGCAACAAACAGATAAAAGTTTGGAATTCACAGTCATTTCAAAATTATTTTTCATGTCATCCTTAACAGGCGCAACCCGTTGTTCGAAATACTGAAGATTGATTGCTGCCTACCCCACCTCTCTCTCTTTCTCTTTCTCTCTTTCTCTTTCTCTATTTCTCTCTCTCTCTTTATCTCTCTCTCTCTATCTCTCTCTCTCTCCATATATATATATATATATATATACATATATATATATGTATATATATATGTATATATATATATACAGGGTGGCCCAAAAGTAGGTTTACAATTATTCAACTACCTCTTTCGCATTCATATATTAACAGTTTAGATCTTATTAGTAAAAATTATTTGCAAATACTATTGCTGAATATCTCAAGTTGTGAGATTTAAAAATAGTTTAGGTCTTAATTATAAAAAAAATATGAAAACATTATTCAATGCTAATTTAGTTAATTGTAGAATAGAAATTTAAATGTAATAAAATGTTTTTTAAGAATGTGCCTACGTGATAACTGTAAACCTACTTTTGGGCCACCCTGTATATATATATATATATATATAGTCAAGTCTATTGAAAAGGTTGCAAGACGCAACGAAAATTTTAGGAAAATAAAAATAATAAGTGGAAATTTTAACGGTGAGTGTGTTAAATATTAAGGCACGATAAGAAAATGACTCTCCCCAGACACAACAGAATATGCTTCAACACACGAAATCACATAAAAGATCTTGCAGACCAAATCCCAAAACGAAATATATATATGTATATATATATATATATATATATAGCAATAATAAATCTCTGAGCGAGATGTAAACAGTAGCAGCACGACATCGTGAAGTATATTTGCCACCTAAATGTGACTGACCCATATGGGACGATGCTACTGTAGTTTATAGCCCCGAGAAAAATCTCATCCAGCTGGCTAACGACACACTATCTGTGCCCGATCAGTATTTGCGAAGGGAAATCATCGTTCCTATCTCTAGCTTTACGTGATACACACGGATCTGGGTTTCTGGGCAGTAATCCGTCATCCGCATGTGACATTCACCGGCTAGGGATGAGAAGTGATTCCGAACGCAAAATACTATATGCTTACTATCCAGAAACCCGGGTCCGTGTGTATCACGTAAGGTTAGAGATGGGAACGATGATTTCCCTTCGCAAATACTGATCGGGTACAGACAGTGTGTCGTTAGCCAGCTGGAGGAGATATTTTCCTGGGGCTATAAACTACAGTAGCATCCTCCCATATGGGTCAGTCACATTTAGGTGGCAAATATACTTCACGATGTCATGTTGCTACTGTTTACATCTCGCCCATGTTTCCAAAGGTGAATTATTCAAATCGCAAAGAATTCCTTTCAGTACATGGCTATGATGATCTCCCATGACTTCTGCTCGTGATCAAAGGTGCACATAACGTCAGCCGCCAAGGGACATGCTCAACTGGTGAAGGTCAAGCAACTCACAAGCAAATCTGTGGTATTGAGCAGAATATTTACTATAGCCCATCTTTTATACCAAGACAAAAAACAGTGTACATGACAACACTTCCAATCAGTTAAGATCAGAACCAATGAGAGCCACTGCCTGGTATTGCATCAGGGCATTTATAATAGCAATAATAATAATAATAATAATAATAATAATAATAATAATAATAATAATAATAATAATAACAATAATAATAATAATAATAATAATTATTATTATTATTGTTCAGTAGTTTTATTTTTATAACGTGCTTTCACTTCACTACCGAGAGCAGCTCTGTGTGCCTTGGGTATGTGCTGTGGTTTGCTGTGATGCTCTTATTGTTACTGTATTGAAAATGTTTTGCGTAGAATGTGTGCAGTGCCCAGTAGTGCAATTTTTTGTATGTTATATATATTTGTAAGTCCTGGTGTTTTTGTTATGTATTTGTCTGAATATTTTTTTTATTATACCTAAGGCACCTACTATGATAAGAATTGTTTCTGTTTTTAGATTCCACATTCGAGTTACCTCTATTTCTAGGTCTTTGTATTTTGAAAGTTTTTCCATTTCTTTTAGGGAAACGTTGTCATCTGCTGGTATTGATACATCAATTAGAAAGCATTTTTTTTTCATGATCTTTGACAACTATATCTGGTCTATTTGCCTTAATTTCTCTATCTGTGTGTATTGGCATATCCCAGAGTATGGTTGCTTTCTCGTTTTCTGTGACCTTTTCTGGCGTGTGTTTATACCATCTTTTTCTGTTGTTATTCCATAGTGTTGGCATAGCGTCCAGTGCATATAGGTTCCAGCTCTTTCGTGTCTGTGAATATATTCCTTCTTAGCCAGGACTGGGCAGCCAGAGATAATATGATTTATTGTTACTTGTCCATCTCCACATATTCTACAGTTACTTGTTATGTTTCTTTTCATTATATGTTTTTGGTAATTTCTGGTGGGGAGGCTTTGGTCTTGTGTAGCAATTAAAAATCCTTCAGTCTCTGCTTTGAGTCCTGAGCTTCTCAACCATTGCTGGGATTTTTCTCTGTCTATTTCTTTTGCATTTAGTTTAGCCCAGTATTTACCATGTAGGGGCTTTTCTTGCCATCATTTTATCATGGTCCGTTGCTGTTCTAGTTTTAGTTTGGATTTCATTTGTTTTATAGCTTTTGTTGTTTCTTCTTCTTCGTCTTCGTATTTGTTAGGTAGTATGATTTCTTGTTTGTATTTGTCAGCTTCCTTAAATACTGAAAACTGTTTTTTGTTTTGCTCGTGTTTTGTGGCTGTTTGTATTAGTTTTCCTTGCTTCTGGAGTAGGTACTTTTGCAGTCCTATGGTGGTTATTTTATAATAGTTTTCTAGCTGTATAAGCCCCCTGCCACCTTCTGTGCGTTGTATATATAGCCTTTCTATGTCAGATTTTGGGTGGTGCATCCTATATCCTGTCATTATTTTTCTTGTTTTCCTGTCTATTTTAGATAGTTCGTTTAGTGTCCAGTTAAGGATATTGTAGCTGTAACTTATAACCGGGACAGCTAAAGTGTTAATACCTATTATCTTGTTTTTAGCATTGAGCTCTGTTTTTAGTATTGATCTAACTCGTCTATAGTACTCTTTCTTTATTTTTACTTTCATTTGTGTGTGTTGTATCCTATCTAGTTCATTGACTCCTAAATATTTGTATGGCTGGCTTTCGTCTAGTTCTCTTATTTCATTGGCTTTATCTAGTGTGATGTTGCTACTTTTAACTAATTTTCCTCTTTTCAGGGTTGCTTTGGCACATGTTTCTAATCCGAATTTCATATCTATTTCCTTGGTAAAGCCATGTACTGTCTATAGTAGTGTTTCCAGCTCTTTGTCATTTCTGGCGTATAATTTTAGGTCATCCATATATAAAAGGTGGCTGACTGTTTTTCCGTAACATTTGTATCCGCATCCAGTTCTATTTAGCAATTCAGTTAAAGGTGTGAGTGCCAGGCAGAACAGGAGTGGAGAGAGCGTGTCTCCCTGGAATATTCCTCTTCTAATGGGGATGGCTTTCGTGTTCACAAGTCCCTCTTTTGTTTGGAGCTGTAGCACTGTCTGCTATTTTTTCATGAAGTGCCTTATGTATTTTATAATAATTGGTGCCACCTTGTTTATAGCTAGTGTATCGAGAATCCACGTGTAGGAAACACTGTCGAATATTATTATTATTATTATTATTATTATTATTATTATTATTATTATTATTATTATTATTGTTATTATTATTATTATCATTATCATCATCATCATTATTATTACATCATGAAAAATTGCAACTTCATTTTGCTTGGAATAATGAAAAATATCAGGTGCACACAGCCAACAGATTGAGATTACACATGTCTACTTATGCTTTAAGAACCCTGCGGAAGATGATTTTTGTAAGTGTTCTGTCTTTACATTCGTTCCAAACTTTTGAGTTACGTTAGTAGTTGTGTACTGATACTTCCAATTGAATAATCACTATTGGTATCACGTCCACTTTCTTCACTGACAACAACCTGCGTAATTCCCACATCAATTCATCATAGTTGCTCACGTTTCCTTCTTTCTTTTCAATCCTGTTGTTACCAGGACATGCTACATCAATTATCGGACATGTTTTTCTTTTCTGTTCACTACAGTAATGTCAAGTTTCTGAAGTTTAATCTGATGGTCACAGTGAATCATTGCATCTCATAGGATTTTGCAGTCCTTGGTCACAACGTGTTTTTGATCTTTCTCAGCCATAATTTTGATCTTTCTCAGTCATAATTTCCACAAAGCTTCTAATGGATCATTCTTGTCACATTTTCATGTCGCCTTTTGTATTCACGTTGTGTTAATTTCAGGCATTCACTAACAATGTGCCACACTGTTTCAACCCTCATATTCTGGATTTGTCGCTTTCAGTTATTTTATCAATTCTACCCTTCACATAGTTTGTCCTCAATGCTTGTCTTGTGCCATACATATAAGTAATTCTATTCTATCTGCAAGTCACTCCTCTGCATCTATAACCATCGGCTTTCTGTATTTGTCTTAGCGCTCGTATTTCTTGCAAAAGTGACCGTGCATTTTTGTGCTTTTTTCATATTTGTATTTTTCTTTCTCAACTTAATTATCAGTTTTGATGATGCCAGATTTATTATTATTATTATTATTATTATTCAGTAGTTTTATTTTTATAACGTGCTTTCACTTCACTACCGAGCGCAGCTCTATGCGCCTTGGGTATGTGCTGTGGTTTGCTGTGGTGCTCTTATGTTTACTGTATTGAAAGTGTTTTGCGTAGAATGTGTGCAGTACCCAGTAGTGCAATTTTCTGTATGTTATATATATTTGTAAGTCCTGGTGTTTTTGTTATGTATTTGTCTGAATATTTTTTTATTATACCTAAGGCACCTACTATGATAAGAATTGTTTCTGTTTTTAGATTCCACATTCGAGTTATCTCTATTTCCAGGTCTTTGTATTTTGAAAGTTTTTCCATTTCTTTTAGAGAAACGTTGTCATCTGCTGGTATTGAAACAGCAATTAGAAGGCATTTTTTTCCTTCATGATCTTTGACAACTATATCTGGTCTATTTGCCTTAATTTCTCTATCTGTGTGTATTGGCATATCCCAGAGTATGGTTGCTTTCTCGTTTTCTGTGACCTTTTCTGGCGTGTGTTTATACCATCTTTTTTCTGTTGCTATTCCATAATGTTGGCATAGCTTCCAGTGTATATAACTCCCAGCTCTGTCGTGTCTGTGAATATATTATTATTATTATTATTATTATTATTATTATTATTATTATTATTATTATTATTATTATTATTATTATTATTATTATTATTTATTATTATTATTTTTATTAAGACGGTTAACTGGCGGAATCGTTAGCACACCGGGCGAAATGCCTAGTGATATTTCGTCCATCTTCACGTTCTGAGTTCAAATTCTGCCGAGGTCGACTTTACCTTTTATCCTTTCGGAGTCGATAAAATTTGTGCCAGTTACTCACTGTGATCGATGTAATCGACTTAATCCCTTCGCCCAAATTTGAGGCCTTGTGCTTCCAGTAGAAAGGATTATTATTGTACATATTTTTTGTATAGTAAACTACATCAATTTAACATTTCAGTTTTTGTTTTTATCATTGATTCGTTGTTTAGGGCACTCCAAATGCCAATCATGCAAATAATATAATTTATATGCTGAGAGATTATTCAATTCTCACATCAACTTGGACATGTTTTACAACATAAACACAAAATGCCTTTTCGCCTTTTCTCACGTCTTTGAAAAATATGAAAAATATCAGGCAAATATTTTAAGCCTTCGGAATAAATTCAGATTAAGTATCGGGGTTTCGAAATTAATTTAGATTAATTAGATTAATTATTAATAATTCGGACTTAATTTGGATTCATTATCAAAAATTCAAAATTAACTTGGATTTATTGATAAGAATCCAGAATTAATTTTGATCAATCATTAAGAATTCGGAATTAATTTGAATTAAGACCAATTCGGGATTAATTTGGATTAAGTACTAGGACATTGGAATTAATTTGGATCAATTCTTAAGGGTTTAGAATGAACCTGGATCAATCCTCATGGTTTCGGAATTAATAGTTAAAAATTCGGAATCATTTTGGAATAATTATTAAGGATTCGCAATTAACTTGGATTAACTGTTAAGGATTGTGATTTAACTTGGATGTACTGTACAGGAGCCAGAATTGATTTTGATTAATTATTTAGAATTTGAAATTAATTTGGATCAAGTCTTAAGAATTCGGGATTAATTTGGATTAATTAGAAAGAATTCAGAATTGATTTGGATTAATCATTAAGACTTTGAAATTAATTTGGATTAATTGTTAAACCTTTGGAATGAAACTGGATTAATTATTATGGATTCAGAATTAATTGCTAAGAATTCGGAATCATTTTGGATTAATTACTAAGGGTTCGGTTTTATCTTGGATTAATTGTTAAGGATTCGGAATTGATTTAGATTAACTATTTGGAATTAGGAATTATTCAACTCCGAGTAAGTCTCGCTTAGATCAGATCGATAATCAAAGGTGTTCTTATTACTCTTTCTTATTTCATTCAAACAAGGTGTTTTTGTAAGACTCAAGGGGGCTATTTTTGGACTGTAGACTCTGTATTAAGGGAGCTTCGGTTGCAATTTCTAGTAAGGTGAGCAACCATATAAAGGCTTTTTTACCGTCTGCAAGTTGGCAGATTTGGTTTGGATTCGATATAATTTCTATAATTCGTCTAATGAAATACACTTTTCTAACTTTAATGTGTTCGTGACCAAATAATTACTAGTAAATAAATAGGTGACAATTGTAGCAAAATTGTTCCTGAAATTCATTATAAATTTGAATTTTAATTATGAATTTTACCATATGAAATTTTCGCTACCTCTATATATGACTATGTATCTTATTTATAAATCAACTTTATATCATATTCTACAGCGTAATTGATATGATGACCTTATTTTCGCAGATTGATTACTGTGTCGGTAGCAAATGTACCAGATTCAGTACGGCGAATGCAAAAGAAATATGAGCATTGATTGTTATTTGAAATTCAACAAGTATGGTTGCATCTGCAGATATTTACCGCTGCTCTTGGCTATAACTTACTCGTGTGAAAACATCGGTTTCTTTAGGCATACAGTTATATGATGAAATTTAGAAACCCCAACATGCGTAACTTCAAAGCAAGTCGGCACCATCTTTTCTAAAAGCACTCAAAATAATTAGAACAGTATTGACTAAGAAGAAGTGAATTATTGGAAAAGTCTTTCTGAGAGATTTGCTTTACTTACATAGCTGATAAAAATGGCTTATTGATCTTATGTATTAATCTAGTTATCAAAAATCAATAAGTCTAAGACGTCAATTATTTCTCAGCTATATTTTAAAGAAGATTTCAAAAAATAAATCAATACCGATAATTGATGACAACTGACCTGGAGTCAGCAATCACTGTAAGATTTCCGGCTGTATCTACTTCACTTATATTATCAGTGCTCTTCAGGTAGTCTTGAATTTCAGAACGTCCCTACAATAGTTTACTTGTCTTGTATTCTTTGGTTTTAGATTAAAATGAATTTGATTAAATAATGTGGATCTAAGCACACACACACGCACACACACACGCACACACACACACGCGCACACACACACACACACACACGCATATACATATATACACACACATACACGCACACACATATATATATACATATATACACACACATATATACATGAATGTATATATATATACATATGTATGTATGTATGTATGTATGTATGTATGGATGGATGGATGGATGGATAGATGGATGGATGGATGGATGAGAGATCAATGGGAGGGAAAGAAATTAACAGAGTATATCACGCTTGGAACATCATTTAAATTTGTCTGTATTTAGTGGCGAGCTCATTACTAGACTTGAATTTTCGAAATCCATTTTGTTGCGTTCAATCAGTCGCTTATACTGTTGTGAAATGGCTGTACGATTTACCTTACAATAATGTGTTAATATTGTGAAAAACTACTATGCGACGAATAATGCAGCAGAAGGAAGAAGATTGGCGGGCGCACATCCTCCCCGTCATTCGATGGTGCTTCGTTTAATAAGATAGTTCGAAACTACCGGTTCCGTGAAGGGTGAACATCACAGTGGTCGTCCAACTTTGCACAACAAAGGAGAGTTTCAGGCTGTAGTTATGAAAGAGATTATCGAAAATACCCTGACATCTGCCCGCCGAATTGTAAGCCAACATGCTGACCATTCAGATTTTCATGTGAGTCACTCAACCGTTTACAAAACTTTGTTTGAACTTAAGAAAAAACTGCACACTCCACGTCTCGTACAAGAACTCAATGACGACGATCCTGATCGGCGTCTACAAGAATGCGAAAATTTTCAATGCATGTTTGAAGATGATTCAACATCCGTTGATCGAATCTTATGGTCTGATGAGGCAGTTTTCAAACTCAACGGACGAATTAACAAACATAACTGTGTGTACTGGAATCCCGAAAATCTTCATTACACTTTGCACAAGTCGATGAATTAACCTGATCTCAGCGTTTGGTGTGCCGTTTCGACGTCCTCTTGCGAGAGATAAACTGGTTCGAGTAAAGTATAAATAGTAATGATCCGAGTGAGTTCAAGAGTTCAGAGTTTGGAGTTGAGTGAAGTTCGTGTTAGTTTGCAGTGAAGTCGGAAGGTGTCGGTTGATTAGTTCACAAGTAAGATTGATTGTTGGTTCGTTAAGAGATTTGTTTGTTCGTTACATTGCTTTTACTGTTGTCTGGTTATCTTATTTATTGTACGTAACAAATTACGTTTCGACAACTAGTGACGAGGTTTTCGAAGATCATGTAGGTTATTTAACAATTTGTTCGTGATACAACTTGTTAAATAATGGAAGACCTATTAGCTTCCATTGTAAAGTTGCAAAAGCAATATCAAGAGCAGCAACAGGAGTTGCAGAAGCAGCTGTTACAGCAACAACTACTACGACAACAATTATTAGAGCTATATTGAAAGAAGTCCAAAAATGAGGTAAATTCGTTTCCACCAGACGGCGTTTCGAAATCTATTAATGAATTCAGTTAGAGCCCAGAGGAGGGCATAACTTTTGCATCGTACTACAGAAGGTACGAGATTTTAAAGCAAGATTGCAAATCATGGTTGGACGAACAAAAGCGAAATTGTTATTGCGAAAATTAGCTCCGTTAAAGCATAACCGTTACTGTAATTTCATATTGACCAAAAAAAAAAAAATGTTTTATAGAAACAATAGAATTACTGTCTAACATATCCGGTGATAAAACTGATGATTTTATCACATACGCAGGAACAGTCAACAGGATGTGTGAAAGTTTTAAATTCAAAGAGTTTACACCCTGAAATGTTTAAGGGTCCTATTTTTGTACAAGGCCTTACAGCAAGAGAATATACAGAAATTCGGACAAAAATTCTTTCTAAATTGGAACAAGCGAACCAAGATCTAACCTTACAATCCGTGGTAGAAGAATGCCAAAGGCTGGTAAACCTGAAACACGATGTAGAAAAAATTCAAGAAAAGGATTCTTCAAAAGTACAGATATGCTGTCCAGAAAAAGTACAACCCAGAATGAGCGCCACGCCCTTATCCATGTTATGGATGTGGAAGCATACAATTCAGAAAGACAGATCATTTAAAAATCAAAAATGTTACAGTTGCAAAAGAATTGGTCACAAGAGTTCATACTGCAGAACAAAATTAAGAAGGCCAGGCATTAAAAATCCTACAGTGCTCTCAGCAGAAACAAAAATCGACTCCTAAATGAGAAAATTCATACTCGGGAAAATAAATGGAATACATATCAAACTTCAGTTGGTTACTGGAAGTGATATTTCAATAATATATATGGATAGATGGGAAAAAATAGGAAAAATATTTTGAGAAAAGCAGCGAAATCTGCTCGTAGCGTGACGGGCGACAAATCACATTTCATAGGCGAAATGTGAACTAAGGTCACATTTCGATGGAAAACATGCAAGGCGAAAGTCTTCGTGGTTAAAGATACAACCGATTGGTTAGAATTATACGATTTATGGGACCTCCCCATAAATCTCTATTGTAAAAATGTAAATGGTTGTCCCTTTAAAATTAATTCGTCTGACGACTTTAAGAGAAAAATTTTAAAAGTTTCCGCAAGTACTCTCGGACAAACTAGGTCTATGCACAAAGGCTGAGACCTCATGATTCAGGATACATATCGTCTATGCTGGACCAGTGAACGGCGCATACTATGTAATCGTTTGCTCGATACGGTGTTCCAAACACGTTAGTTTCAGATAATGGAGCGCAATTCACGGGATTTGAATTAAGAAATTTCTGAAAAATACATGCCATAAAGCTCATCTTTAATCCGCCCTACCACCTAAGGTCAAATGAGCAGGGGAAAGGTTTGTCGACACGTTCAAAAGAGCTCTAAGAAAAGCTAAGAACGAGGTAGATAATGACGAGGCACTAACAAAATTTTTGGGAGTATATAGAATAACGTCAAATCCAAATACTAATTCAGGAAAGTCACCAGCAGAGTTAATGTTCGGTCGTAAAATAAAATCGATCTTCGACAAATTATTGCCAGGAGAAAATACATATAAAAAAAAGAAGAAAAAATGCATCTGAAGGAAATGCAAGAAATATTACAAAACATTTTGAAGTAAGAGATACATTTCAGCTAAAAAATTACAAAAATGATGAAGGGGTTTGGGAGGATGACTATGTAATCAAAGATTAGGTAACACGATGCATTTAATTAAAGGACAACGTTCGGAACATCAGAGATATCTGAACAAGGTAAAGATGAGACATACAGTAGAACGAAGGATATTACCAATGGAAGTCTTCTATGATATGCTTGAGCTATTGCACCGAGAGATATTGAACCGCGTAGAACTAGCTTCAGAAAACGAAAACAAACTGAATATCTGGAAGTAATACCTGAACGAAAGAGATACTAAATTTTCAAAAAAGCAAAAACAAAACAAAAAAAAAGAAAAAAAAGACAGGAGTGCTTAGTACAACGAAAAGAAAAAGTGCTGTGTGCAATGAACAATACTACCTTAAAAGTCGGGCAACAATTAAGATATGCTCTTTACGGAACTTTGTTACCACTATGATTTGCTTACTTTATAAGTATTGACAATTCTGAAATTGGTTTTCTCAGGCGACAACTGACTTGAATAAATGTTTTGTATTTCAAAGATATGGCCAGTTGTGAGAGAAGAAAATGCGAAAAACAACCCCATTGTCTTTTGCTATATATATTGATGTTACACTTTACCTAGGCAGCAAATCAAAATCAGATTTTGTGAAGAAAGCTTACCTTACTACTTTGGCATGAAATTGGGTGATGAAGACAAAGCCTGGGTAGTCCATAAAGTGTGTGAAACACGTGTTGAAACACTGAAACAGTGACTGTTTGAAATAATTAAGCAGAACGTTTCCAGCTTTGTCTTGTGAGAAAATTAAGGTTGGTGCATTTCACGAGTCACATATTAGGTTGCAAGACGAGCAGTTTTTGAAGACCATGTCTGGCGTTAAAAAAGAACTGTGGAATGCTTTTGCTGCAGTTGTGTCTGATTTCCTGGAAACCATGAAGTCATTTCAAGCACTGGACTACAACATGTGTGTAAAAGTGCATTTCCTGCACAGTCATCTGGAATACTTCTCTGAAAGTCATAGTGCGATAAGTGATGAGCAAGGAGAAAGATTCCAGCAAGACATCGTGACCATGGAGAAAAGGTATCAAGATAGGTGCAATGCAAACATGATGGCTTCCTACTACTGGTCTCTGCAAAGAGACTTTTATGACACAAGTTATTCATGCAAAGCAGCTAAGAGAGGGTTCACTCCTTGAGTAGCGGAGACTCCGGTCTTCCAGAAATATCAATTATAAGATGGTGTACTATATATGTTAAACAATACAAAGTATTATAGTTTGCATTATTTTTTTATTTCAGTATTATGCTTGACAGCAAAATTGGCAACTTTTGGTAAAAACTGAATTCCCCATTAAGAAAAAAAAAAAAAAAAGAGTGGCTGTGTGGTAAGTAGCTTGCTTACGAACCACATGGTTCCGGGTTCAGTCCCACTGCGTGGCACCTTGGGCAAGTGTCATCTACTATAGCCTCGGGCCGACCAAAGCCTTGTGGGTGGATTTGGTAGACGGAAACTGGAAGAAGCCCGTCGTATATATGTGTATGTGTGTATGTGTGTTTATGTGTCTGTGTTTGTCACCCCAACATCGCTTGACAACCGATGCTGGTGTGTTTAGGTCCCCGTAACTTAGCGATTCGGCAAAAGAGACTGACAGAATAAGTACTAGACTTACAAAGAATAAGTCCTGGGGTCGACTAGAGGCGGTGCTCCAGCATGGCCACAGTCAAATGACTGAAATAAATAAAAGTGTAAAAGAGTAAAAGAGAACCCAACACCATTAAATTTGGAATGGCTTATTGTCAAAAGCAAGGCAACTAAATTTTTTTTCGAAAATTTTCCCAAGTGTTTTCTATTCAATGCAAAACAGTTAATGTGGCATTGCAGAATGGCTTACTGTAAACACTCACTATACCATAAAGCTTCCCGTAAATGTTACAATTTGCCATCATCGAGTCAGAGCTTATTCTAATGGAACTGTTCTAGAAAATATTTGATCTTTTGTTGAAATATTAAGTTGAAATGGTTAAAATGTGAAATTTCGTTGGACTGTGACGCTCAAACTAATCGAATCAGTTCATACAAGTTCCATTTACAATCTATAGTAAGTCGTTTAATGTTAAAATTATCGATACACCCATCTTTCATCGTGCTATCATATTTATCTTTCATTCCATTGAAAGGAAATTTAATTCAGGTAACGATTCTTGAAGTTGCCCTCTGTCATGTCGATATAATGTTTGGTCGTGGTCACTTCACTTAAAGGGGACATGCTAACTAATAGATTATGACATCAATTTCATTGTAAATATCAAAGGAGAATACATCATTATTTCTAGACTCACAGATTTTCTAGATATGATATTGCGAGAGTTACTCGTAGCGCTATATCTCAGTGTCGTCTATATTAAATAATTGATAGAGTCATCTGCAGTTAATGCTTATTAATAAATGCTCAAAATGTTTACTTACATCAATGTTTGATATCTAGTGGAAGCTATTTTTTCTGCATTTTTCGTTTTTATTGCAGACTGTACTTGTCTAAGTATAAAACTAACTTATCATTGAAACTATTCTTTTCCATAATTTGCAAAACATTATTAACAATTTCTTAACTAAAGCGGCCTTCTCTAGATATTGAATGGATTTTGAAAAATAACTGTAACATGAATTTTAACGAGGCAGTCGAGGATAACTGGATATACAGGCATGGTTCTAGATGTTGTCATATGTACACCACACTAAAATGTTATATATATTTTGACACAATGTCAAATCTTTACACATGGCAACACTAACATTAACTATGGAAGCCAACGGTTAGTAGTTGACAACTTTGTAAATCTGGGAATGTAAAAGAAAGTGAAATATTCTATGCACCATGATGTTCTGGTGATCTAATGAGGTAGCTTTCTAGATTTGCATAAATTTATGAACATACAATAGTATTGTATAATGCTCAGAGTACATGTTAATATCCTTCAACCATGATAACTGTTACATGAAAGCCATTCGCCATCTCCTGCTAGAGAACATGTCGACATCCTGCTGGATCAACTACGATGTTTACTTGCATTCGCATTTGTCCATTACAAACGTCGTTGATATATCAATCCCCCGCGAAGAGGTCATCCTAACGTTGTATCTGCTGCCATCTATATGTATATCTACATCTATCTATCTATCTATCTATCTATCTATCTATCTATCTATCTATCTATCTATCTATCTATCTATCTATCTATGTGATTGGTTGTCTTTTTCGTCTGCGTAAGTCTAAACAATTTCCCGTATTTATTTGTTTGTTTTTACTGAATTTTTGTCAACAGTTGGTTAACAACATCGGTTTTCGCCTGAGTGAGGCAGTCTTACGAAAATCCACCCGCAGCGGGTGTATTTTCGCATTTGAAATTTCAAATTTCATTAAAAAAAAATTTTTTGAATCGGTTCTGAAAAATGGATAACTTATCAAACGCTCCTAACGTTACATAGACATTAATTTCCCTGCATTGCCGAACGCTGCAGGGAAGACAAAAAGCATTGAATCAGATTTACACACACACGCACACACACACACACACACACACACACACACACACACACGCACACACAAACACACGCACGCACACACACACACACACACACACACACACACACACACACACACACACAGGTGAAGAACATCAACACACATGCTTATAACAGGGTTCCCAGCAAGCAAGTGGGAAAGGAAAGCAAGAAGAATGAATAAATATCTACTGCCACCACCACTGCCACCACAACTACCACCACCACTACCACCACAACCACCACCACAGAAACTAGCACCTACTGGACAATAGGCTCATTTGCTCATGTACTCATTCAATCACCAGTTCCTAATGATTATATGCTTCCACACCCTTGTTCTTGCAATTACCAACTCTTTATATTTGACATGTTGTACTACTAAGAAATGTGTATGTATTCATCTAATACATTCTAATACATTGGAATAGACATACTAAAGCGTTGTGAATGGATTTGGTAGACGGAAACTGAAAGAAGCCCGTCGTATATATATATATATATATTTATATATATATATATATATTCACATATGCCTATATATATATATATATATATATATATATATATATATATATATATATATATATATATATATGTATATGTTTATGTCTATGTGTCTGTGCTTGCCCCCACCATCGCTTGACAACCGATGTTGATGTGTTTACGTCCCTGTAACTTAGCCATTTGGCAAAGAAACTGTTAGAATAAGTACTAGGCTTACAAAGAATGAGTACTGGGTCGGTTTGTTCGACTAAAGCGGTGCTCCAGCATTTGTTTCAGCATGACAAACATATAAAAGAATAAAAAAGAATTAAAAAAATATATATATATTTACACACACGCACACACATACATACATAAAACTATCTTTACCTAACTCTATTCTTATACCACTATATGCATTACTATATCGACTAACTGTTATTCCTGCATCTCTCATACCATGGACTTTAACATACTTCTCAACATTCTGAAGAGATCTGCCAACCCATTTGG